>NC_060138.1:598446413-598752759 GCF_021461385.2 Schistocerca piceifrons | reverse complement strand
TGTTTTCTTTGATACCAAAGGAATCGTGCACAAAGAATTTGTCCCACCCAACCAAACAGTGAATTCCGCGTACTACTGTGACGTTATGCGATAGCTCCATGAAAACGTGTGGCGATGACAGCCTGAACTTTGGCATCAAGGGAATTGGCTGCTGCATCACGACAACACGCCCTGTCACACGTCCTTGCTCACCAGGACCTTTTCGGCAAAAAACAAAATGGCGGTTGTACCCCACCCACCATACTAGCCAGATTTGGCAACTTGTGACTTCGCGCTATTCCCAAAACTGAAACTCAAGCTGACAGGCCGTCGGTTCAACACTCTAGAGAGGATTCAAGAAGTTTTGGTGGTGGTGATAAACACCCTCAAAGAACAGGATTTCCAAAAAAATGTTTGACCAGTTGCAGAATCGCTGGGACCAGTGCGTACATGCAGATGGGAACTACTTCGAGGGTGATGGTGACCATTAGTCCAAAGGCGAGGTTATCAACAGATGGCAGCACCAGTCCAGAAAATTTTGGATAGCTCCTCGTATTGTGTAGGTTCAGTGGATGGTGGAATACCACTGTGGGAGGGGTGGGAAGGATAGTGCGCAGGACATTTCTCATTTCAGGGCACGACGAGAAACCCTGGCAAAGAATGTAATTCAGTTGCTCCAGTCCTGAGTGGTACCTGAGTTACGAGGGAACTGCTCCTCTGCGGCTGGATGGTGGAACTTTCGGAAGTAGTGGGAGACTGGAAAGATAAGGCACGGGAGATTTGTTTTTGTACAAGGTTGGTGCTTCAATTACTGAATACATTTTCTGAATAAGATTATGTCTTGGAATAAGAAGTAAGTATTACTTTCTGTCGCAACAGAACACACAATTTTTAAGAGTTTTGATTGACTGTAATGCAGGAGTGCTGAAATTAATGATACAGGTTAGCCACAAAATGTAATTCACTATTATGATTCCTATCCTAGCTTTAATTGTGTGTTACACATGTTACGTTAGCCAGAACAGTCAATATAATGGTTTCTTCTTTCTCAGGGACTTGCCTATGTGTGAAATCCTGGCTATTTTGAAGGCGGAGGAGGAAGAAGATGCAACAGATATATTTATTGAGTCTCCTGAAGCTATTGTGGAGTCATGTGGAGTCAGATGAAGATTCTGGTGAAGCACATGGGGGTGGAAAGATAGCCAATCTTGGACTAAGCCAACTTCATTCTGGTGCAGGAGAAGTTTTGACCAACTGTAACAGGTTACGTTGTGAACTTTAGAGTGATTGCTCTTGTGATAATCAAGAAAACATCAATTCAAATGGAACCTAAAAGCTACAGATTTAAAAAACTGTAATCAGAGACTGTGGAAGGGAGGATCTGAAAAGTGATAACACTTTGCTTCCTGAGAGTTATCAAAAATACAGGAGCTTGTCTCCAGTTCGGTGCTTTGAACTGTTCTGTAATGATGAAACAATTAAAGTTTTCGTTACCAAACCAACAAAATATGCTTTATTCAAGATCTGTCCAGATCCCAAAATAACACATGAAGAAATAAAAGGTTTTCTAGGATTTCTAATTCTCTTGGGCTATAATAATCTACTAAGCAGAAGATGTTGCTGGGATTCAGGGCTGGATATGAGACATCAAATGATGAGAAGAGACAGATTTGGAACAATTATGAGATTCATTCATCATTTGATAACACACAAATCAATGTAAATGGTGAAATGTGGAAACTTTGTCCATTAATAGATCTGCTGAGAAGTGTTTTCTCTCCACTTTCAACCTGGGCAGATTTGGATTATGATGAGAGCTTGATGAAGTATTTTGGCAGTCATGAATGCAAACAATTTCTGAAAGGTAAAACCATTAGATATGAGTACAAAGTGTGGTGCTGAAACACAAATATGGGATACCTAGTGGATATTCAGATATGTCACAGAACTGATCCCAATGGAACAAAGTATATGAGAAAGCATTTGTAAAATGTGATTGATTCACTTCCTGAAAAAAGTAAAAATTGACCCTACACATTTTGACAACCTGTAAACATCACCGACAATGTTGGCTCATCTAAAAGAACAAGTTTGTGGTGCAACAAGCACTGTCTGTGAGAACAGTCTGCCAAAGGAATGTCCACTTGTAGCCTCTAACACAATGTTCCAAAGGAATGAGAGTGGTGATATTGATTAAAAGAGCGGCAAGAAAGTGGAATGATTATTACCACGTGGCTAGATAATTCTACAGTAACAATTACTTCAACCAGCCATGGAATCAATTCAGTAAGCTCTGTGCACTGATATTCCAGACAAGAGAAGAAAAGAATCCTTGCACCTCAGCCAAATGTTATTGGAGACTACAACAAAAATGTAGAGGGAACTGACCGAATGGATGAAAATATAGCACTATACAAGGTGAGCATCAGAGAAAAGAAATGATGGTGGCTAATTTTTCCTTGGCTACTGGATGTGTCTATAAATAATACATGGATTCTCTACAGAAAGACAGGTATGAATATGCCACAGCTGCAATTTTGACACAGCACTGTGAAATGTTACCTGACATCCAATGCAATAATTCCTAGAAGTCCTGTCGCCCTGCTAATAATTCATACAAAGGTAGACTGTTGCATGACATCAGACACAATGAAAAAAATCACCTGGTAGTTATGGCAAAAAAGAAAAAAAATTATGCTGCATTGAATAAAATTGGAAAGGAACTCCAAGAACAATACACAGTAAATGTGATGTGGGCTGCACATAGAATGTCTTGTACCATATCACAAAGCAAGTGCTGTAGCCTATTTATTTACTGTCAAATATTTCACTTACACATCTGGGTTCTGTCTAGTGTGAATATATTTTACACCCTCTTTTGCTTAAATTATTAATATTTTTGTTTAGTTTGTTGTAGCATGTTTACTAGAGGCAATATATAAATAAGTATCTAATTTGTAAAATTCAGAAGAGAAAACTAATTCAAATGGAACTGGGTTAATTTTTATTCTCTCTCTTACACTGACTCACTATCCCGTCTCCCATTTGATAATAATTTTATTATCGGCATTATTATGTCAGGATGTGCATACTTCTTGACATTTGATGACTTTACTTAAATATTACAGTAGTTTTTGGAGTATGGAAGTAATGCAGGACCTTGACTCACTCTGGCCTTTATATATTTCCCTCTTTCTCCTACATGACATTTTAATTTCTTTAGTTACCTATGACATACTTATTTTTCCCTTGATGGATCTTCTGGATAACTTTTTAGGAAAGCAAATTTCAAATATGAATACAACTTTATTGTGGAATAAATTGAATTTGGTGACAGTATCTCTTTCTATACACATCTCATCCCAAACCACCTCTTTTAACTTTATCTTGAAACATTACAGCCTGTTCTCATTAATAAGTCTTACTGCTTTGTATGAATCTGACTCAAGGCTGCAATGTGCAATATTGTTTATTTCCATTAATAGCACATCATGATCAAATAGTCCTTTGGCAATTTGATACACATTATGCCTGAGCAGCATCTATAAAAATGTTATCAGTCAGTGTCCTACTACCCTGCTGTACACAAGTTAGAAAACTGACTACTGAAATTGACTGAAACACCCAAACAATGATTCTAGTTCACTTCTGCTGTCTGTACTTACTTACTTACAAAACTTAAAGTAGGGTTTACTGACAAAAGGAGACAACACTACCTTGCCAAATTACCATATACAATTCACAGTGAAATGCTTTTAACATGAAAATAATGTGCCCAAGATCTATACTGTATAATTAGTAATGTCTGTTACTGTCCTGAGTTCAACAGCTGACTCACGACTCAGTTTTCCATGTGGGCTGGAGGAAAGAAATGGAGATGTGCATAGCACATGATAGCATGTTTATGGTCCTGAACTCAATTTTCCACACAGACTTATAAGAATGCAAGGGACATAGCAGCAAGTTCATGGTTATGGAGTCACTTGCGGGTGTTCAAAGTATGTGCAATGATGGCACAAATAGATGCAAAGAAACAATGCAAAACTATCTTTTACATCACAACTCCTCTTGTGCGACTTGTGTATGAACAAAATAATATTGTACCATAGGCATCAATCGAATGACACAGAGCAGTTTTTAAGACACTGGCCCCTTATTCATGAAGATGGAGTTTGCTCTGTCCAGCCAACTTGATTATTCAGGTATCCCTTAATCATTTGATGTTCCTTCAGAAGATCACAGCCAAAAACCTGTCCTATCCCAGTAAAAGTTGTTTTTATACATATTTTTATTTTCACTTCATTATGATGACAAATGACATACATTATAAGCTGATTCCTAGAAGAATAATTAAATAAAAAGATATTTGGCAGGCACTACATTTCACAATTTCTGTTGACTTTATTAGGTGAAACATAAAGGAAAAAACATATTTTATAGCCACTAGTTCATTAATTTTTTTTTTTACCTTGGATTTAGATTATCTGTTCATTTCCTAGAATTACAGGCAAAGATGTTTTAACATTTTTGCGCCGCGCGGGATTAGCCGAGCGGTCTAAGGCGCTGCAGTCATGGACTGTGCGGCTGATCCCTGTGGAGGTTCGAGTCCTCCTTCAGGCATGGGTGTGTGTGTTTGTACTTAAGATAATTTAGGTTAAGTAGTGTGTAAGCTTAGGGACTGATGACCTCAGCAGTTAAGTCCCATAAGATTTCACACATTTAACATTTTTGCCAGTAATGCTAGACAATGCACTAATAACACGAAACCTTGGTTGCAAAAATAAATACTTAGCGGAACAAGTTGTAAAAAAAAAAAAATCATGATTTCCCCATTACATTTCATATACTGCTGACATTCCTAATGTAATAACACTCTTAATCTCAGCATTTGCAACTTCCCTTTGTTTGGGAGATCTTCAAACCAAATTTAACAAATAAATTATTCAATAATGGCTAACTTCAAACAGGGAAACGAAAAAGCATCGCTGACAATCTTTGGACTTCTTAAACTGAGAAATAACAGGGTAGAGCAACAAGAGACTAACACAGGGTACACACCCAAGTGCAAAAATCCTTCTAATGTTTGTGACAATGAAATGCAATAGGCAAGTACAATTCACAATTGTACATTCAGAACCATAGTACTTACAGTATATGCTCTTGAGCTGTGAACCAATATATGTCGCAAGATTTCAGATCACTGGCATTTTCACTGGACTCACATTCGGGAGGACGACGGTTCAATCCCGCATCCGGCCATCCTAATTTAGGTTTTCCGTGATTTCTTTAAATCGCTCCAGGCAAATGCCGGGATGGTTCCTTTGAAAGGGTATGGCCGACTTCCTTCCCCGTCCTTCCCTAATCCGATGAGACCGATGACCTCGCTGTTTGGTCTCTTCCCCCAAACAATCGAATCGAATTGAATCACTGGCATTTTGTGTTAGGTCAAAGGCCACCTTATAAAATGGTGATTAACTCTTTCCAACCACCCACCACACTCATATCCTAATGTAGCCAAAAACATTAGAGATAACATCAGTTCACTTGCATGGAAGTTCCCCAATCATACAGTAACCAATGGTGAAGGCTTTAATCATCCAACAATTGACTGGGAAAATAATAGTTTTGTTAGTGCTAGGTGTGGCAAGACATCATATGAAACATCACTCAATGCCTTCCCTGAAAATTACCTAAACAGATAGTTAGGAACCCCACCCATGATGAAAATATATTGGATCTAATGGAAACTAGGAGACCTGATGTCTCTGAGGGTGCTGACATTGAAACTGCTACCAGCGATCTTGAAACAGTTGTGGCAACAATAATTACTGAAACACAAAGGCCAACTTAGACAAGAAGGAAAAACTGTGTAAAAAAATTGATAGTGTCATCTCTCAATGAGGAACCTGAAACTTTCAGCACTGGACAGGAGCATGTAGATGAACTATGGCTCAACTTTAAAAAAAATAGTTGACCATATGTTGGATAGATATGTACCCAGTAAAAAAGTTCATAATGGGAGGGCCCCGACGGTATACCGTCACTGTAAAGAGACATCTAAAGAAACAGAGACTACGGCATAATAAGTGTAAAACAAAGAATGGGACTACAGAAAGAGAGATGCTGAATGAAATGTTTGGCTGTCAAGCAGGCAATGCATGAAGCCTTCGGTAACTACTGTAATAGGCCTAGAATATTGTAAAATGATCGATGTACAAAATCTTCTTTTAATTTTTCCTCTCCGACTGCGCGAGACATCTTCACAGGTACAGTGGTGAACTGCAACAAGAACTTGAGAGAGTGCCAAATATATGCGCGTTATAAAGGGCGCCAAAGTCCATCGTGCAACGTCGACTATGAGATTATCTCTGGTAATGCCAAAATTCTCAATTGAAAGTGATCGGCTGTCTTTCTTATGTTGCAATGTTGACATCCACATTTTATTTTATTTAACACCTTCTTCTTTTCTGTTAAAATTATTATGGTGTTTATAAATTTCAATAGCCTCTCTATACATATGCACATGACAATGCGATGTTTTCGATATGACACTCGTCTCGGTGCATTTTATTTCATGGTCATCCTCTGGCAAAGGTGTTTCACTATAGCCAATTTATCCGTATGTCCCATGCAACAATTCCTCTTGAGGGGGGGGCAGTGCACAAATGGTTTAATTCATACTTAACTGGAAGAATGCAGAAAGTTGAAATAAATGGTTCAAGTAATGTTAAAACAACAGCTGATTCCTCAAACTGGGGGGCTATCAAGTATGGGGTCCCACAGGGTTCGGTCTTAGGTCCTTTACTGTTCTTGATATACATTAATGGCTTACCATTCCACATTGATGAAGATGCAAAGTTAGTTCTTTTTGCTGATGATACAAGTATAGTAATAATATCCAAAAACCAAGAACTAAGTGATGTAATTGTAAATGATGTTTCTCACAAAATTATTAAGTGGTTCTCAGCAAACGGACTCTCTTTAAATTTTGATAAAACACAGTATATACAGTTCCTTACAGTAAATGGCACAACTCCAGTAATAAATATAGACTTTGAACAGAAGTCTGTAGCTAAGGTAGAATTTTCAAAATTTTTAGGTGTGTCCACTGATGAGAGGTTAAACTGGAAGCAACACATTGATGGTCTGCTGAAATATCCGAGTTCAGCTACGTATGCTATTAGGGTTACTGCAAATTTTGGTGATAAGAATCTCAGTAAATTAGCTTACTATGCCTACTTTCATTCACTGCTTTCGTATGGCATCATATTCTGGGGTAATTCATCGTTGAGTAGAAAAGTATTCATTGCTCAAAAACGTGTAATCAGAATAATTGCTGGAGCTCACCCACGGTCATCCTGCAGACATCTATTTAAGGATCTAGGGATCCTCACAGTAACCTCACAGTATAATTATTCACTTATGAAATTTGTGGTTAATAATCCAACCCAGTTCAAAAGTAATAGCAGTGTGCATAGCTATAACACCAGGAGAAAGGATGATCTTCACTATGCAGGGTTAAATCTGACTTTGGCACAGAAAGGGGTAAATTATGCTGCCACGAAAGTCTTTGGTCACCTACAATACAGCATCAAGAGCCTGACAGATAGCCAACCAACATTAAAAAATAAATTAAAAGGATTTCTAGATGACAACTCCTTCTACTCATTGGCTGAATTTTTAGATATAAATTAAGGGAAAAAAAACAACTTAAACATTAGTGTCATGTAATATTTTGTGTAATGTAATATCTTGTAAGACATCTTTTATTAACCTGACACTTTCCACATCATTACGAAGTGTCGTATTCATGATCTATGGAACAAGTATTAATCTAATCTAATCTAATCCACATTGTATATTAATGACATTGCAGAAGATGTTGCTAAAAACCTCAGACTTTCTGCGGATGATGCAGTTATCTATAATGAAGTACTATCTGAAAGAAACTGCATAAATATTCAATCAGATCTCAACAAGATTTCAAAATGGTGCAAAGATTGGCAATTTGCTTTAAATGTTAAGAAATGTAAAATTGTGCACTTCACAAAATGAAAAAAAAAACAGTAGTATCCCATGATTATAATATCAAAGAGACACAGATGGAATTGACCAACCCATACAAATAAAATTAGATGTAACACTTTGTAGGGACACGAAACGGAATGATCACATAGGCTCAGTTGGTAAAGCAGGTGGTAGGCTTTGGTTTATTAGTGCAAGACTAGGGTGGTGCAATCAGTCTACTAAGGAGACTACTTATAGGTCATTTGTCATTTGTGTGAACCATTCTAGAATACTGCTCAGGTGTGTGAGACCAGTACCAAATAGGACTAACAGGAGATATTGAACACTACAGAGAAGGGCGGCAAGAATTGTCACAGGTTCGTTTGACCCATGGGAGAGTGTTACAGTGATGATGAAGAAACTGAACTGGTAGACTCTTAGAGATACAAATAAACTATACCAAGGAAGTCTACCAACAGTTTTTCAAGAACTGATTTGAAATCATGACCCAAGAAATATAGTACAATGCCCTATGTATTGCTCGTGTAGAAATCATGAGGATAAGATTAGAATAATTACAGTGCACACAGAAGCATTCAGACAATCATTCTTCCCGTGCACCATATGTGAATGGAACAGGAAGAAACCCTAATAACTGGCACAAAGGGAAGTACCCTCTGCCATGCACTTTGGGGTAATTTACAGAGTATGGATGTAGATGTAGATATTGGCCAAACAATACTGTGTACAGCGCAACTGTATAAAAAAAAGGGAAGGTAGAGACGCAGTTATCATAATACTGACGATGACGTCATTAGAGGCAGAGCAGAAATTCAAAGTGGGTGAGGACAGGTAGAAAACTGGCCATACTCTTTCAGTGGAAAATTCCCAGAACTCGTACTCAACACTTTCCAGGGAAATTTTGGAAAAGGTAAATCCGGAAGGCTGAAAGGGTATTTTAGTTGCCGTCCTATCACACACAAGTCCAGTGTCTTACCATTTGGTAGCATCATTGTAGTATTCAGAAATTTAAAGTTTCACGTTACTCGACTGCAATATTTAACTTATAAGGTCGGAACTCTCCTACAGCATGGAATGCACACATAATGTAAAACCACCACCACTGTAAAACAAAATGATGTAAAGAACGGGTGGCTCTCAGGAAACTCACCTGGGTTTGTTTGTTGTACAGAGTTTCAGGGAGAGCATAAGAGAACAATTGACAGGAATGGGGGAAAGAAATGCAGTAGAAGAAGAATAGGTAGCTTTGAGGGATGAAGTAGCGAAGGCAGCAGAGGATCAAGTAGGTAAAAAGACGAGGGCTAGTAGAAATCTGTAGGCGACAGAAGAAATATTGAATTTAATTGATGAAAGGAGAAAATATAAAAATGAAGTAATTGAAGCAGGCAAAAAGGAATATAAACGTCTCAAAAATGAGATCAACAGGAAGTGCAAAATGGCTAAGCAGGGATGGTTAGAGGACAAATGTAAGGATACTGGGGCTTATCTCACTAGTGGTAAGATAGATACTGCCTACAGGAAAATTAAAGAGACCTTTGGAGAAAAGAGAGCCACTTGTATGAATATCAAGAGCTCAGATCAAAACCCAGTTCTAAGCAAAGAAGGGAAAGCAGAAAGGTGGAAGAAATATATAGAGGGTCTATATGAGGGCGATGTACTTGAGGACAATATTATGGAAATGGAAGAGGATGTAGATGAAGATGAAATGGGAGATATGATAATGTGTGAAGAGTTTGACAGAGCACTGAACAACCTAAGTCGAAACAAGGCCCCGGGAGTAGACAACATTCCATTAGAACAACTGACAGCCTTGGGAGAGCCAGTCCTGACAAAACTCTACCATCTGGTAAGCAAAAGGTATGAGACAGGCGAAATACCCTCAGACTTCAAGAAGAATATAATAATTCCAATCCCAAAGAAAGCAGGTGTTGACAGATGTGAAAATTACCAAACTGTCAGTTTAATAAGTCACGGCTGCAAAATACTAACACGAATTATTTACAGATGAATGAGAAAACTGATAGAAGCCGACCTCGGGGGAGATCAGTTTGGATTCCATAGAAATATTGGAATACGTAACGCAATACTGACCCTACGACTTATCTTAGAAGCTAGATTAAGAAAAGGCAAACCTACATTTCTAGCATTTGTAGACTTAGAGAAAGCTTTTGATAATGTTGACTGGAATACTCTCTTTCAAATTCTGAAGATGGCAGGGGTAAAATACAGGGAGCGAAAGGCTATTTACAATTTGTACAGAAACCAGATGGCAGTTACAAGAGTCGAGGGGCATGAAAGGGAAGCAGTGGTGGGGAAGGGAGAGAGACAGGGTTGTAGCCTCTCCCCGGTGTTATTCAATCTGTATATTGAGCAAGCAGTAAAGGAAACAAAAGAAAAATTCGGAGTAGGTATTAAAATCCATGGAGAAGAAATAAAAACTTTGAGGTTCGCTGGTGACATTGTAATTCTGTCAGAGACAGCAAAGGACTTGGAAGAACAGTTGAACGGAATGGACAGTGTCTTGAAAGGAGGATATAAGATGAACATCAACAACAGCAAAACGAGGATAATGGAATGTAGTCGAGTTAACTCAGGTGATGCTGAGGGAATTAGATTAGGAAATGAGTCACTTAAAGTAATAAAGGAGTTTTGCTATTTGGGGAGCAAAATAACTGATGATGGTCGAAGTAGAGAGGATATAAAATGTAGACTGGCAATGGCAAGGAAAGTGTTTCTGAAGAAGAGAAATTTGTTAACGTCGAATATAGATTTAAGTGTCAGGAAGTCATTTCTGAAAGTATTTGTGTGGAGTGTGGCCATGTATGGAAGTGAAACATGGACGACAAATAGTTTGGACAAGAAGAGAATAGAAGCTTTCGAAATGTGGTGCTACAGAAGAATGCTGAAGATTAGATGGGTAGATCACATAACTAATGGTGAGGTACTGAACAGGATTGAGGAGAAGAGAAGTTTGTGGCACAACTTGACTAAAAGAAGGGATCGGTTGGTAGGACATGTTCTGAGGCATCAAGGGATCACCAATGTAGTATCGGAGGGCAGAGTGGTGGGTAAAAATCGTACAGGGAGACCAAGAGGTGAATACACTAAGCAGATTCAGAAGGGCGTAGGCTGCAGTACGTACTGGGAGATGAAGCAGCTTGCACGGGATAGAGTAGCATGGAGAGGTGCATCAAACAAGTCTCAGGAGTGAAGACCACAATAACAACAACAAAAGTGAAATGTTACTGCTTACATTTTAAATCAATACTGAACATTATCAGTACCACACAATGAGGATTAAGAATACTTAGGAGTGAATCTGAAATTTCATCCTCTCACAGTAAAAATACAAAACAAATAACAAGCCACAATTATGTACAGCAAGAAAATCATAATAAAGTTTTAGCAGTCTAAAGAGATAGCAACTGTATCACAAAGTAAAACCAGATGAAACACAAATCCTTTCAAAAACCTGTAGACTGAGCTGAATTTGAAACCACCACAGAACAAAATGATGAAAGGAACTTTAAGAACTGACATCAAACGTTTGTGCAAAATGTCTCAGACAGCCATAGTTAAAACAATAAAAACCTCGATATATGAAAAGTATTAATCATCAAAGAATTAAGTATATCAGGAAAAAAGAACATTTAGTACCACAATCGAATTAACTCAATACTTCAATACCGCTTTAGCTAATCCCTACCAAACTGTCACATTTGTTGTCTTCACCAATTCACAGTCAAATTATTACCCTTCCAACCTAACCTTTGCTATGGACTACGCTATAGATCAATCTGTCACCCCAACCAAAATTCCCAAAACTAATATAAAAGCAAAAAAAAAAAAATGTTGCCATTGCCCTGCTCTCTTCATGATTGTGTATGTGTGGTATCATATGACACAACATCTTTATGTCACGGGACAATAGCCGTCTCTATAGGCCATTAAGAACCACAAAATACATTACACTAGTCAAACATGACCAAATAACAATAGCAGTTCAGAAGAATGTAGATTTAAAAAAAATGGATTTAGAAGTGAAAGCACAAGTCTGAATCAGTTCTCAATAAATATAAAAAAAGTTTACCAATAAAGTATGTCGAACTACATCATTAATTGATTTGTGAGAATGTTCAGTTATAAACCTTACCTCTTTATGTTAATTGTATCATTCACTCTCTTTCAAGTATTCAGTTATACTACTTATTACAAATTAAATTCATTTTTACTGATCTTTCAAAAAATCACTGCTCTATTGGAGCTCACCAACAACAACACATAAAGCAACAGTAGCGGGATGTAGTTACTACGTAAATAAAATTTACCAACCACAATAGTTACTTCGTTTAAGTGCTATGTAGGCACCGGTAGCAAATTTTGTGATTGATTACAGTATATATTACATTCCAATACTGATGTCGATGATGAAACAATGGTGTAATATGTGACTTGTTACACCTCTAAATCTTCATACTTTCTGCTTCATTCGTTTTTTGAAAACATCAAAACATTTCAAATTCATGCTCCGAATCCAGCGCATCTACTACTGCGTTAATCTAAAAGACAATGGGTCCCGCTGCTCTTTCGCTCTGATCACATCTGTTGCACACAGAACATTCTCATATAATATAATAATACACGACAGAATGAGGTAGAACCTAACTGTAGCACACCCTAAATTCGTAAGATAAATAATATATCTACAAAGCGCCCATTAACCGACATCTTTAAACATTTATTTTCAGTCCTTATACTCACATACAAAATCCAGAAGTCCGAGGAAATCCAACGGAATTCTTTAAAGTGCAACTATCCAAGTAAAGCTGTTCCCCTTGTTCATATGCACTCATAGGAAAATGTAAATACAAAATATAAACAATATTCCGGCTGAGAGCGAAGGCGTCCCTCTCTTCGTTTCAACAACCAGTGCAGCCAACTCTGATTGGTCCTCCCCCCACGGCAACAAACGTCAAAAATTGATGTGATACACTAGCAAGAATAATGGTGTAAGCTGCAATTATTTGAATGTTTTATAATTTTCTGGTTTCCAGCTAATACATATTTTCTATTAATCCGTCTATTTTCTTAGTAGTAACAGAAATAATGCTTAAGAACGAATTAGTATCCGAAAGCAAACTGCATCATAAAAATGGTCCTGCACCCCTGCGGAAAGACTATTTGTAGTGGTTCTGTGGACTGAGTACTCTCTCAACGAGGAGATTTCAAGACAACATTGAAAGTAATGGGTGTAGCGTGTAGCTTTTCGGCCTGCATTTGTTGTCTACGATAGATGTGTCGTTGCTTTGTGTGCTTTCTCCTTTTTTCATTCTGTATGACGTATTTACAATTAATGATTATTGAATGTGTCCAATATAAAGCAAATATATGCCTCCAACATGATAAAAATGATTTATTATGCAGCTATACAAATATTATTTAAAACATCAATTGCATGGAAAATGCTTAAACTATCCAAGTTCAATAAATAAAATCATAACAAGACGGCAGTTACGAAAAGAAAACAAGTGTCGGAACTGTGCCAGCGAACTATCAGTTTCATGAACAAGATTGCAACGATTTACAAGAGTATAATTAGCTTCTATCTACACATCTTCTGTATTTCTAATTCTATACCTGCCTCCATTGCAGGTCGCAAAGGGCAAGATTAAATAAACCTGTATAGGCCTAATATGTTTTTACCTATCCAATCCTTGTAGAACATCGATATTGAGTATTTAAGTGTCTAATAATCCTACGTATGTGTATGAAGAATCTAGAGAACCGGTGCATACATGACAACTTCTGCAGAAGTTATTTCTATGATATTAAGAATATGCCGTGCAGTTTTTTTTATCTCATTTTGTTATTTAGTGTTCGTTCTATTTGTTTGGGGCGGACGCCCCATGATGCTTGTTCAAGTCCATCGTTCACCCTTTAACTCTTTTAATTACAGAGGGCAGCTAACCCTCTGACCGAAGACGCTGAGCTACCGTGCAGGCAAACTGTGTACCGGACCGAGAGTCGAACTCAGGACCTTTGCCTTTCTGTGCTCTACCCACTGAGCTACCCAAGCACGACACACGCCCCAGGTTATTTCTATGATGTTAAGAATATACCGTGTATGCTAGTTGGTTAATTTGGAGGAAGGGTCCAAACAGCGAGGTCGTCGGTCCCATCGGATTAGGGAAGGATGGGAAAGGAAGGCGGCCCATATCCTGTTAAAGTAACCATCCCGGTATTTGCCTGAAGCGATTTAGGGAAATCACGGAAACCTAAACCAGGATGGCCGGACACGGATTTGAACCGTTGTCCTCCCGAATGTGCTAACCACTGCGCCAGTTCGCACGGTGCCATGTGTATGCGCAAAGCTAACACGGCACCGTGGCTGATGGGAGCGACTGTAAAGGCATTTCGCATTTACATTTTACAGTCGCCCCCATCAGCCAGCACGCTGAGTGTCAACATTGTTTTCGCGAATAATACCTTTTACCTAATACTCCATCACTTTTTCCGAACCTTCGCCTTTTGTTACAAGTATTAGGCTCCTTCTTTCAACTCACGGTACAAGATTGGACTCATCAAAACTGAGGGACGAATTATTGCAAAGGGCTAACTCCAACGCAGACGTAAGTTCGTGCATAGTTTGAGAATGGCAGAAAATATTGTTTGATAGTTCAACAGGCTATCAATTTTTGGTTTGAGCGTTAAGACATCTATAAGATCCCAACAATGTGCATTCTCCCCACTTCCTACAGTTTGCAGATGAGGGCACTTCCACTATTAACATTGAATGTTCCATTATGTAATTGAACATGAATTTAGCGACTTTCATGTAGCTTCATTGTCTTTCAGTATTTCCACCTGTTCTTAAATATTAGTCATTTTGATACCATTTTGGAATGTTACTTAGTAGTATTATGATCCATGGATGATTTATCTATACTCTGCAAACCACCATGACATGCATGGCAGAGGGCACATCCCATTATAGCAGTGATCAGGGTTTCTTCCTGTTCCATTCATGTATGGGGTGTGGGAAGAATGATTGTTTGAATGACTGTGTGTGTGCAGTAATTACTCTAATTTATCCTGATGATCCCAATGTGAGTGATACATAGAGGGTTGTAGTAATCATTTAAAGCTAATTCTTGAAACTTTATTAACAGAATTTCTTGGGACAGTGCACCCCTGTCTTCAAGAGTCTTCCAGTTCAGTTCCTTCAGGTTCTCTGTGACACACTCCAACAAATTAAACAAACATGTGACCATTCATGCTGAATGCATATGTTAATATGACTACATACTGACCATTTACAGATTCTTTTTTTACAAAATTCCAGTGTGAGTTAGTAATTCCTACCCACGACCTTTTACACAATACAAAAATGGAACCTCTTCTTTGGAATAGAAAGAATTCTCAAGTGTAAGGCTTTTCATTTCATTTTCAAATTTATCTTTGCTGTTCTAAAAATCATTCGGTAGATGTTCAAAAATTGTGGCGTTAGCATGTAACACCCCTTTTTGTGCCAAAGACAAAGTTAATGTGGAATAATGAATGTCATTCATTTCTTCTGGCACTATTATTATTATTATTACGTATCAGTACACCATTGCTCCTTTTGAATTTTAGTGGATTATTTACAACAAATTTCCTAAGGGAATAAATTTGCTGTGAAGAGCAGTCAAAATACCTAGCTCCTTAAACATATGTCTACGAAGATGAATGTGGATGAGCACCACACAGCATGTATTTGGACAGTGAAGCTCTTTTTTCTTAAAGATTTTCAGGACATTATTCCATATGACGTTATTGAATGATAATATGCAAAATATATCAGCTTACTGATTTGTTTCTCTCTCAGATTGTAATAATTCGAAGTACAAATGTGGCTGAATACTTGTTTTAGGAGTTTGAAAAGGTGTTTTCCCCCACATTAATTTCTCATCGGTTTGGAGCCCAAACAATTTTAAAGTTTCCACCATAGTCATTATTTCCTCACTGTGTGACATTCTTATCATTGGTGTAGTACCATCAGATGTGCAGAGATGAAAATGTCAAGTGTTTTTGAAATTGAGAGTGAGACCATTGTCAGTAAACAATTTAATACTCATTTCAAGGACATAATTTACCTTTTCTTCTGTTGCTGATTGTACAACACCAGTGTCAGCTGAAAAGAAAAAGGCTGATTCTGGATGTTGTTTATTGGATAGGTCTTTACATGTATCAGAATCAATGGTGGACCTAAGAATGAGACTTTTGGCATCCCATATGTGATTTCTCTTCAGTCAGAAGAGTCTCCTGATCATATTGGTTGCATTATTAAGTATCTACAGCTTCCTGCATTCTTTTTGTTAGATATGATATGTATTTGTTGAGTACACCATCAGTTCCACAAAATCTAAGTTTATCTAGGCTAAAATTTTGATTGACACAGTTCACAACTGCTATTTTCTTACTTAAGGCTTGTAAAATTTGGCAAATGAACATTTAAATGGCATTCACAGTTGAGCAACTCCAATGAAATACAAACTTTGATTTACTAAGAATTTTATTGCCACTAAGATGGGATACTATTGCAGAATCCTTATGGATAGTCATCTCAAAACTCATATTCTGGTATGCAAGCAAATGTTAATTCATCTCAAATGGTGCTATGCTAATTACTTTCAAAGTATTGATTTTTGTTGCACAGGAGATGTGTAATTTTAAGAATAAGTCCTCATTAAAAGAGTGAGAAGTAGAAAGTTATAATTCGTTCTTTATTAACTACTTTAACCGAATCTGATAAGGGCCATCAGGCCCTCTCTTACATCACACAAGGTTTGACAAATATAGTACATAATAGTTACTTAAGGAATAATAATTTTAATATTAGAAATAGAACTACAATAATTTGGTCTCATTTTCTGGTCGATTTGTTGGAGGCTTTGTTGTTGTTTGTCATTATGATGAAGCCTTCATGTATTTATTTTGAACAAAATTTAAATATGAAGGTACAGCTTAAGGAACAGAGTGGCCAATAGGTAGGACAAAAAAAAAAAAAAAAAAAAAAAAAAAAAAAAAAAAAACAGAGATAACATAACTATTTTGAATTGCTCCTGAAACCACACACAACATGGAAAGGATGTTGCCACAGCACCCTCTTATTACCGACCTATTTGCATTCTTCCTGCATTGTCCAACGCCTTAGAACCAGCTAAGGAACTACCTGACAACACACAACCTACTAGACGAATACTAACCGGATTTCTGTAAACATCACAGCAGAACATCTAATTAATAAGGTGTCAGATGACTTAAAGATTGTCATGGGTGCACAAGAGGGAACTAATATGTGCTTCTTAGACTTCAGCAAAGGCCTTGACACTGTCTATTTTGACATTTTACTTGCCAAACTCAACAGTTTAAGTTTCTCATGATGCTGAGAGCAATGGTTTCACATATACTTGACATCTCATCAGCAATGCATCGTGTACGGTACTATAAAGTTACAATGAAGGCAGGCAATGTCAGGTGTCCCCCAGTGCCAATAATGTGTCATTAGTTTTGTCCCATCCTGAAAATAGCACATGTATGCTAATGACCATTATCACAGTGACAATGTCAGTAAATAATCCTGAGTGTGAACTAATAAGGTTAATACTGGCAGTAATTATACTGCTGCAGCTGCCCCTAATAATGATAATAATACCAATAATAATAATAATCATCATCATCAAACAATGGAAAATCCATGATGGAATGTAACAATATTAGAGAAGGAAAGTGGCTACTCACCATATAGCGGAGATGCTGAATCGTGATAGGCACAATGAAAAGATTCACACAATTATAGCTTTCTGTCATTAAGGCCTTTGGCAACAACAGACACACACACACACACACACACACACACACACACACACACACACACACACACACACACACACACACAATAATAATAGTACTGAGGAAATGAGATTTAAGGAGACTGCATCAGCTAAGAATACTGAGAAATGAAGAAAATCTTTTTGGAAAGAAGCATGTACAAGGATAACGAGTGTGTACATGGACAGTGTTATCATTATTGTTGCTTTAGTAGATAAGTCATCAACTGCTTTTTTGAAGCTGGATATGGTACTTATTTCTCTAATATTATCCAGAAAGTTATGCCAGTGTAAGATTCCTGCTACTGGGAAGGACTTCGAGAAAGTGGCTGAACTATGCAGTGGGACAGAAAGGATTTTTGCTCTGAGGGATATGGGTCTTTCTTTCATGTTGTTCAGACAAGTTCGTTAGGTTCCAGAAGAAATATGAGGGATGTTGTATGTTGATAAGACATTAGAGAACACAGAGGGTATGGAAGTCTCTGCACTTGTTTGCATGCAGCCAGGGTAGCTGTACATATGATGGTGAAATATGATCAAAGGGTCGGACATCACAGATATAATGCATTCATAACACGTTCCAAGTGCCATGAGTTTTTCTGAAAAAGACTTTGTAGGGTAACATTGGTGTAATAAATAATCAGAAGTATAAGTGCTAGGAAATGTTTCTTTTTCAGTTCAAGAGGGAAGAGTGTTTTTATACAGAGTCCGCCAGAAAAATGTACACACACATTAAGGAACAAAAAGTATTACTTATGTGTTTATTTTACATTTAATAATTGATCACTCATGTTGTACAACCTTCAGTTCAGTTCATGGTTGCTTTAAATGCTCAAAATATTCACCATTGGTGACTAGCAATCACCGCAATTACGTCAGTCATTTTTACAGTGGAGATCACTGCACATGTCGCTGTAATCTCCTGGCAAAGTTCCTCCAGTGGGTGTGGCTTACGTCGATAGACATCATCTTTCACAGTTCCCCACAAGTAGAAGTCCATAGGTGTTAGATCTGGTGACCTTGGAGGGAACTCAATGCACGCTCTTTGTCCACAATCCAATGCTCCAGAAAATTGTCATCCAGGAAAACTCATATGGCTAGGTCGTTAGTGTTTTGGCACCCCATCCTGTGGGTAGAATACCTCTTCAGCAGCTCCATAAAGTGCACAGATACCTGGCAAAATTGATGTGCATAACATTTCCAGGTACACTTCTCCAGTGACAGTAGCATCAAAGAAAAAGTGTCCTGCTGAGCCCCTAGATGATATTCCACACCACACATAAACCCTTGGGAGATTGACCACTTTATCCACATAAACATGCAGATTTTCCGGTGTCCATTACACATTGTTATGGTGATTCATGGTTCAATTAAATTTAAATTGTACTTTGTTGCTCCACACTATCTTCGTCACAAATTGTTCATCATCAGTTACCATTTGCTGATGCCATTCACAAAATTGCATTCGGCCATCAGAATTGTCATTGTTAATTGTGTGCAGTAATCATGGAATCTAAACTTTCCATTTTGCAGCCTTCAGAATTCTTCTTACACTTATACTGCTAACCCCCGCTTCACGTGCACATTGCATAGTAGACTTCTGTGGAAAATTAACAAACATTTCCAACAAGAGAGTCAATGAAGCAGAACTTTTAGCTGTACACTGTCTTCCTGGTCTTCCTTTGTGAATATTACAAATTGTTCCATGCAATTCAAACTTGTCAATGATGCGATTAATTGTTAGGCAGGTTGGCGGTTCTGTTTCACACTCCCGTCTTCACTGATGTTGCACTTCAATAGCATTTTCAAACTTGGAAAACCAGTTCACAATACATTTTCATTGATTGAATATTAAGCGTGGTCCAGCCATCTTGTTTTCTCAGTACCGGTATGAAAGTACTAACTTCTGCTGAGCCAAAGACTGCACTACAACACACTTGTAACTCAAATCAAACAACAATATTAGTATCTCAATAGAGCCTGACAAAGAGTGTATACATTTTTCTGGTGTGAGACACTGATGCCTCCTTACACACTGCAGTCACCTGCTCAGTCCGATTTAGATTTTCATCTATTATTACTCCTAGACTCTTTGCTGAGGGAGAGAAATTGGTATTTGTTCCATTTAGGGTTAAGGATGTTAGGGATTCTCAATATTTGTGGCTAATTTGCCTTGAGTGCCCACCCTGTACCACTTGGGTTTTGGATGGGTTGAGCTTTAACCCTGTATCCTACATTCATTTTGATAGTGAACAAAGGTCAAAATTGAGATTCATTGGTTTGCCATTTGCCCTGAGATACAACTGGCGGTCAATAGTGTACATTTCGAATTTTCAGTGGGACAAAACTAATGACACATTATTGGTGCTAGGGCACCTGATATTGCCTGCCTTCATTGTGACTTTATGGTGCCACACATGACACATTGCTGATGAGATGTCAAGTATGAGCAAAACCATTGCACTCAACTTCATGAGAACTTCAGGCTGCTGAATTTGGCAAGCAAAATGTCAAAGTCTACAGTGTCAAGGCCTTTGCTGAAGTCTAAGAAGTACATGACAGTTGCGTCTTGTGCATCCATGGCAAGCTTCAGGTCATGTGTTACCTTATTAATTAGATGTTCTGCTGCGATTTTACATAAATCTGATTAATTTATGCCTAGTAGGTTGTTTGTTTTTAGGTAGTTCCTTAGCTGGTCCTGAGGCACTGCTGGACAGTGCAGGAAGAATGCAAATAGGTTGGTAATAAAAGGGTGCTGTGGCAACATTCTTTCTATGTAGTGGCTTCAGGAGCAATTCAAAATAGTTATGATTTTCTCTGTTTTTTGTTGTTGTTGTCGTCGTACCTATTGGTCACTCTGTTCCTTAAGCTGTACCTTCATATTTAAATTTTGTTCAGAATAAATAAATGTAGGCTTAATTATAATTTCATTTCATTTCATTTCATTTTATTATCTTCCTGTATATCATTTACATGATGTAGGAATTGTCAAAACAAAGTTATCATACTAGTACAGTACTAATGGAATATCACTTTCAAGGCATTTTTTAAAAGTACAAATTTAGACATATAAATTAAAATTTTTGGCAATAAATTTTCTGTTACAAACTAGCACAAACACTGCATATAATGTTTTTTCTTCCCTGTTTATGTTGTATTTTGAAATGTGTTTTCCTAAGAAACTTGTCAAAACAAACACATTTGGGCATACACATGCTAACTCCTGGATCACAACAGGTATTAGAAATTCCTCCAGGACCATGAAAATGCTTAACTATAGACTGAAAAGTTGGACTGACCCCAAGTTTAAAGAATATGTAACAAATTACAAAAAAATATATAGAAAAGTAATTACAAAAGCAAAATTACTAAGCAATGATAAATTAATAAGAAAATCAGGCAATAAATCAAAAACTATTTGGGAAATTGTGAAAAGGGAAACAGGTAAGGGCCTCAAGGATCAGGAAATAGTACTAAAAAATAGTGAAAATATTGAATTAAAAGATGAAACTCTGGCAAATTACATTAATAATTACTTTTTAAGTGTACCAGTGTCATTAAGTAAAAACTTTACCAAACATGAGAAATTAACAGCTCCAAAAGTAGACAGTAGTATGTTGTTAACTCCCACAAATGATAATGAAATATTAAAGGTGATAAAGAGTCTAAAATCAAAAATGTCTGCAGGTGTGGATGAAGTGCCTGTGTCAATAATAAAAAAAGTTGCCAAACAAATTACAAAGCCCCTGGTACATATTGCCAATTTGTCTTTCAGTGAAGGTGTTTTTCCGGAGAGGTTGAAAATCTCTAAGGTTAGACCTCTGTTAGAAAAGGAGATCCATACAAGGTAGAAAATTATAGACCAATATCCCTTCTCCAATCATTTTCAAAAATTCTAGAGAAATTAATGAAAACCAGACTCATAAATTACTTAGATGCTCACAAACTTCTAAACTGCAATCAACATGGCTTTCGCTCGGGCCACACCACAGAAACAGCTATCCATGCCTATACCAAAGAGATTGTCAGGAGTCTCGACACTAAAAAAGGTGTAGTAGGAATTAACTTAGATTTATCTAAAGCTTTTGATACAGTAAATCACAAAATTCTGTTAAACAAGATGGAGGCAATAGGTGTAAGGGGAGTTGTGAAGCAGTGGTTTGAATCTTACCTTCAAGATAGAACTCAGGTAGTAGAAATCATTGCAGAACATAAAAATCAGAAAATCAAGTGGGTCTCAGATGCAAAGAAATTGGAAATAGGTGTCCCACAGGGCAGTGTTCTTGGTCCCTTATTATTCTTGCTTTATATAAATGACATAAAAAATCCTAATATTTCTACCAAAATAATGTTGTTTGCAGATGACACTAGCATAATTATAAGTGATGATAAAAAATCATTAACTACCACAACTGATATAGTCCTGAAATATATTCAACATTGGTTTAATGGTAATGAGTTAACACTTAATCTAAGTAAAACAAATTATATACAGTATGGCAAAGCAACTCAAGATATGGACCTCCAGTTAAAACTAATGGATAAGGAGATAGAGAGTGTACAATCCACAAAGTTTTTGGGAATGCACATTGATCAAAACTTAAGCTGGAAAGACCATCTCAAGTACTTATCCCAAAGGCTCAATTCGGCATGTTTTGCATTGAGGATATTATCTAGAGTATGCAGCACAGACTGTACTAGACTAGTGTATTTTGCTTACTTTCAGTCCATCGTGTCTTACGGCATAGTGTTCTGGGGTAAAACTAAATCAAGCTTAACAGATATCTTCAAATTTCAGAAAAGAGCTATACGAATCATAACACATAACTCTCCAAGAACTCATTGTAGGCCCCTTTTCAAAGAACTGCAAATACTCACAATACCATCACTGTATATTTTTAAAAGTATTCTGTGTACAAGAGCACATATGAAAAATCTTCGTACAAATGAGAACTGCCATAATTATAATACTAGAACTTGTAAGAATTTGTATGTAGAAAGGGTAAGGACAACACAAACCCAAAAGCATGTAAGTTATTTTGGAATAAAAGTCTACAATGCTCTGCCAGTGTACATGAAGGCAATAATAGATGAAGTAAAATTTAAGACTGAGCTTAAAAATTACCTTTTAAGCAAAACTTTCTATGACGTAGATGAGTACTTTGATTGTGTGTAATGACACACAACAACACAGTCTCCAACAAATCAACCAGAAAAAGAGACCAAACTGAAAGACAGTTGTCAGTTCATTGGATCAAAATTTCTTATATCAGATGGTAATGGAAATCATTTGTTGCTTGTTATGTAAATAGCTCTAAAGAGTACCATACTCTAACATACAAATGACAGGTTGACATGAAAAAGTGAACAGAGCATTGAGCAGGTTTCTACAGGTAGTAAGCTTTAAGAACTAAAATGGTAATTAAGAAAGAAGTTCTTGACTCAAATTATTCAGAGCTGCATATATCAGAAATGGAAACAATATGCTTGGAAAAATATGTATTAAAATGATGACAAATGGTATCTCTGTATGACACATATAGTTATGTACTTAACCAATGGTACACTTCACTTAAAGATGAGACTCTCTTTTGGTCTGCACATCTGCAGAACAACAAAATAAATAACTACTATTAAATAATATACTATTATCATCCTGTGGTTATTTTATGTAATGATGACTGGCAACTACATGTACTCTGATCCTTGTGCCATGGGAGGTAATGAGTAGCAGCTGAGTGGAGAACGCCCTTTTTTTGCCAAAGACAAAATTAATGTGGAATAATGAATATCATTCATTTCTTATGGCACTATTATTTTAATTAAGTACTAGTACATTATTGCTGCTTTTGAATTTTAGTGGATTACTTACAACAAATTTTCTGAGAGAATAAATCTGCTGTGAAGAGTAGTCAAAATGCCTAGCTCCTGAAACATATGTCTTACAAGTTGATTGTTGGTGAGCACCACACAGCACATATTTGGACAGTGAAGTCCTTCTTTCTTAAAGATTTTCAGAACATTATTCCATATGACATTATTGAATGAAAATATGCAAAATATATCAGCTTACTGATTTGTTTCTCTCTGATATTTGCAATAATTCGAAGTGCAAATGTTTTTCTCCCACATTAATTTCTCATCAGTTTGGAGCCCAATTTTAAAGTTTCCTCCATAGTCATTATTTCCTCACTGTGTGATATTCTTATCATTGGTAGCACCTTCAGATGTGCAGAGATGAAAATGTCATGTGTTTCTGAGATTGAGAATGAGACCATTGGCAGTAAACAATTTAATACTCATTTCAAGGACATAATTTACCTTTTCTTCTGGTGCTGATTGATTACAACTCCAGTGTCAGCTGAAAAGAAAAAGACCTGATTCTGGTTGCCGTTTATTAGATAGGTCTTTGCATGTATGAGAATCAATGGTGGACTTAATAATGAGACTTGGCACCCCATACGTGATTTCTCTCCAGTCAGAAGAGTCTCCTGATCACAGTAGTTGCATTATTAAGTATCTACAGCTTTCTGCATTCTTTTGGTTAGATATGATATGTATTTGTTGAGTACATCATCAGTTCCACAAAATCTAAGTTTATCTAGGCCAACATTTTTACTGACATAGTTCACAACTACTATTTACTTATTTAAGGCTTGTAAAATTTGGTGAATGAACATTTAAATGGCGTTCACAGTTGAACAACTCCACTGAAATGCAAACTTTGATTTACTATGAATGCTATTGCCGCTAAGGTGGGATACTATTCTAGAATCCTTATGGGTAGTCATGTCGAAATTCTTATTCTGGTATGCAAGCAAATGCTAATTCATCTCAAAAGGTGTTATGCTAACTAGTTTCAAAGTATTCATTTTCGTTATGCAGGAGATGTGTAATTTTAAGAGTAATGCCTAATTAAAAGAGTGAAAAACAGAAAGTTAGATTTCTTTCTTTATTTATTAATTTAACCAGATCTGTTTAGGACCATCAGGCCTTTTTTTACTTCAGACATGGGTCTGACACATACAGTACCTTTTGTACATAATAGTTACTTAAGGAATAATAATTGTAATCTTACAAATCGAATTACTTAGTGACATTATGGTGCCGTACATGATGCATTGCTGATGAGATGTCAAGTACGAGCAAAACCATTGCTTCTGGTCATATGCTACCCAACTAGTTAGATGTTCTGCTGTGATGTTTACAGAAATCTGATTGGTTTATGCCCAGTAGGTTGTTTGTTTTTAGGTAGTTCCTTAGCTGGTCCTAAGTCATTGGACAATGCAGGAAAAATGCAAATAGGTTGGTAATGAGAGGATGCTGTGGTAACATCCTTTCTACATCATGGCTTCAGGAACAATTCAAAATAGTTATGATTTTCTCTGTTTTTTGTTGTTGTTGTCCTACCTATTGGTCACTATGTTCCTTAAGATGTACCTTCATATTTAATTTTGTTCAAAATAAATACATGTAGGCTTAATTATAATGTCATACAACAATACAGTCTCCAAGAATTCACCCAGAAAATGAGACCAAACCGAAAGACAGTTGTTAGTTCATTGGATCAAAATTTTTGTATATCAGATGGTAATTGAAATCATTTGTTGCTTGTTATATGAATAGCTCTAAAGAGTACCATGCTCTAACATACAAATGTCAAGTTAACATGAAAAAATGAACAGAGCATTGAGTAAATTTAAACAAGTAGTAAGCTTTAAGAACTGAAATGGTAATTAATTAAGAAGTTCTTGACTCAAAATATTCAGAGCTGCATATTATTTATTAAAAATTATGGTGGATGGTATCTTTATATGACATACAGAGTTATTTAGTTAATCAGTGGTACACTCTGTTTAAAGATAAGACACTTTATTGGTCTGCACAACAACAAAATAAATAACTACGATCAAAAATATACTATTATCATCCTGTGGTTATTTTATGTAATGATGACTGGCAACTACATGCATTCTGATCCTCGTGCCATGGGAAGTAATGAGGCACAACTGAGTGGAGAATGCAGTTTTCTAACAGTTATCTTTTGTTATATTTCCAACGGAAAGTTGTGGAATAACTTATGAGCTGATGTCACTCTACCACCCCCAAAAAGAAAATATAAATTAAAAATAACTAATTTGCTCTGTGAAATATCTGGTGGATTGAAATAGAACTGCACTTTTCATCCATAATGAATTTTACTTGTTGCTGGATGCTGGTAAGTTGGCTGCTGTTGCAAAGTGACTGCCACATCTGGGTTGGTGGCTGCCTGTTAGTTGCCATGTGGGAGGCACTACTATGGATGACACTTCAGTGTGGGTAGTTGCAGTGTGGTGGGTGTTCTGTCTCTGGTGGTGGCCTTCATTTTGGGGGTGTCTTCTGCACATAGATTGGCTCACTTGCATCCGTCAATGGACACTACTGTATCTACTGTTTTAGGTTGGAGTTTGAGTGTTTTATCATTTCATCCCAAAACTGTGTATGGACCTTGTTAGGGCAGCTCCAGTAAATTGTGAAATTGGCACTTCAGAGGAAAATGTGCTTCATCATTGCCTGCTCTTTGGAAACAAAGGCAGCCTGTTTTCCATGCTGTGCAGTTCCACTCACTACATGGCCACCATCTGGCTTTGGACTTCCATGAGAAAATCTTTAGCAAAAAATCACAATTTGGGTGGGTGGTGGGGTTCTTGTTTCAAAAACTCTCCTGGTAGACACATAGGTTCATCATACATCAGCTGCATGTGGATGACTGCAGATCTTCTGTTAATGTAAAATACTTCCACCCATTGCCTGGCTGATTTGTTTCATGTGATACCAATTTGCATCACTCTTATAGAGAGAACAAATATGGAATTCAAGGATAACAAAAATGATTGAAAGAGACAAATAACTGGCACCTTTCATGTCCCAGTTTCTAATTGCAATTTGGTCCCTCTAATCGTTAATAAAGTAAGAGAGATTTTTGCTCATAGTTAAATTTTGTTCTGGCCAGTGCTACAGGGGTAGTGAGCCTGGGAAACTTGTAAAGCCTGCTGGACAGTTTGGTAGCACTAAATCATCCTGTATAGTCCAGCAGGAGAAACTGAGACTTAATGTAATACACCAGGATTTTGGTAGTCTTAAAAACAAGCACAATGATCTGGATATTATTACATGTCATGGTAAACCTGATATTTTAGTCATAACTGAACATTGGTACATGGAAGACGTAATTAGCATTAGTCAACCACACTCCATGAAATTTTGTTCTGCTTTTTTGTAGGAAAAAAAGGCTGGGGGTGGCCTAGAAATGTTCACTGTTAAAGCAAGTAATTTCAGTGTTATTGATGTTAGTACATTCTGCATAGAAGGAATCATAGAATTTGCTGCAATAAATCTAAAATGGGGTAGAGAAAATGTAGCAAATATCAGTGCATATAGGCCACCTGGGGCATGTACAGATACATTTTTCAAAAATCTATCTGACTTGCTGAGATGGACATTTGTCCGGAAATGCTTAATTTCCATGTTAGAGCTCATTTTAGTTTCGTCAGTATGTACTGTACTTCCTCGATTCACCGCCAGTTGATGAGAATTCGCAAGCAATTGTGCAATCAGGTCATCAACACAGATTTTCTGTGAACGTTTGGGCAGGCATTGTTGGTGATGTCTTGATTGGGCCCCATGTTCTTCCACCTACGCTCCATGGAGTACGTTATCATGATTTCATACAGGATACTCTACCTGTGCTGCTAGAACATGTGCCTTTACAAGTACGACACAACATGTGGTTCGTGCACGATGGAGCTCCTGCACATTTCAGTCGAAGTGTTCGTACGCTTCTCAACAACAGATTCGGTGACCGATGGATTGGTTGAGGTAGACCAATTCCATGGCCTCCACACTCTCCCGACCTCAACCCTCTTGACTTTCATTTATGGGAGCATTTGAAAGCTCTTGTCTACGCAACCCCGGTACCAAATGTAGAGACTCTTCGTGCTCATATTGTGGACGGCTGTGATACAATACGCTATTCTCCAGGGCTGCATCAGTGCATCAGGGATTCCATGCGACGGAGGGTGGATGCATGTATCCTCGCTAACGGAGGACATTTTGAACATTTCCTGTAACAAAGTGTTTGAAGTCACGCTGGTACGTTCTGTTGCTGTGTGTTTCCATTCCATGATTAATGTGATTTGAAGAGAAGTAATAAAATGAGCTCTAACATGGAAAGTAAGCGTTTCCGGACACATGTCCACATAACATATTTTCTTTCTTTGTGTGTGAGGAATGTTTCCTGAAAGTTTGGCCGTACCTTTTTGTAGCACCCTGTATATATACAGTACATTTTCTATGTTAAATGGCCATGTAAATACTATAATAACAGGGGATATAAATATAGACTTATCAACCATTGATCACAACACCAAAAAGCTACATCTCCTACTCGATAGATTCAATCTGACGCCACTTATCCATGAGCCAACTAGAGAGAGTGGCAACAGCAAAACATGTCTGGATAATATAATAACAAACATGACCCATCTTCCCTACAGTACAGCTATTCTAAAGCTAGCCATCTCTGATCACCATGCAGTACAGCTTCAATTGGAGGCAAATGAGATGCCCTTTAGAACTAAAAAGAAACTATATGTAAGCAAAAGAATTATGTATAATGATAACATCAATAGGCTGAACTGCATGTTAGCACACATACCATAGTTTGAGAATGATAGGTTTTTCTAAGAGAGCTTTGCTGCTGACTTCTTCTATTGTTTTGATGCCACATGCCCAGTTGTAGCCACAAAAGTTAAACAAACTAAAAATATAAACAAAAGTATCTGGATAAATAATGATGTCATTGAAGCAAGGGAAACATTAAAATTATTGAATAGTGCAATATTGAATAAATAGACAAAATCTCAAGCTAAAGGAGGCCTTCAAAACTTATCAAGAATACTATAAAGAATTATTAATACAGACCAGGAGCAGCTACATTGCAAACAAGCTTCAGGCTTCACATAGTGAGTAACGACGACGACTCTGTACTATTGTACACATAAGTAATTCTCTCCATCTGATTTTACGATAAACTTGTGTAATTGATTCATTTCATTTTGTTTCATGCCATTATGTTAAGAAAACTGTAAATAAGTTTCAATGTGAATATTAATGTTTATGTCACATGTCAAGTAATATTGTAATAGGATTGAAATGTAACAAATGTTGCAACTGTTGTAAGATGTTTAAAATTGTAATTGTGCATTTGGTCCATACGGTGTTAGGATATGTAGAATGCAAAACCTTGGGTGAATACCCGGTCTGTCAGGGAGCGGTAAAAGGTGGATGGCAGGCGAGCGCGGGAAAATGCACGCGGGCACTGCACGGCACAACGGGCTCAGTGGTTGTTGGAGTTTGGTATTGGTTTGAGCAACACCTTCTGGAGCGAGGAGGCTCTCCTGGAAGACATAGCTCCACTGAGCCTTGGGTATGCTGTTCTGACACCCACACAGCATGGCAAAATTCAATAGGCACTAAATGTAAAAGTACTGCGACGCTAAGAAGAATTAAAATGCCGATACATCAAGGGCCATAGCTGTGGTTGTATGTGTGCTCTGTGTCTCGCCATCTCGCCGCCTGCCAACCGCCGCATCGATACTAGCAGGTTGAAACTTTTAGTACTGTATTCGTGTGGATCAGAGAGTGAACTGTGTTTGTTTGGGTGCAATAATAACCTAAATTTTACCAGAACTTTTCCATCATTTAATTATCCTCACAACTAACCTAGACAGTGTCCTTTCCAAATGTCATGCAATCCGAGTGTCCCAAAATTAAAATTAAAATTTGTGTTAATAATAATTATTTGCAGAACTAGCTATACTAGAATTGTGTTTAAAGAAATGTTTTGTTACTGAACCAGTAAATGAATAACAAAGGTCTAATGAAGTTGAAAGCTAACTTTAGTATTGATATAGTAATGAAGTTTATTATTTTGAGACAGATTTAAAGGCATTTAAATGAGCAGTAAATACGATGAAAAGAGTAGTAACTTATATACTGGAAATCTTGAATGCATAATAAATTCAGTAATCAATTTTTTTAAATACAGCGATCATAACAGTTTTGGGGTCCCCCCTCATTCATTTGAATTCTGAAGTGTTCTAAATTGGTTTGACCAGCAAAAGTTAAAGCCAATATAAAAGTCAAAATTTATCAGTGTTTTATCTTTATCAAAATTGACATTTTGTGTGTGGCACAAAAGTGCAATTTCTAGGGTAACCTATGCTCGATTTTCATCAGATTAATAGACAGTATAAAGTTTTGTAGTATACATTATAGTGTAGTGTTATGTATTCATGGTTTTCCATATCAGTACAGAACGTGAAACTATCAGTTCAATAGATTTTCTGGTTCTAAAATTCTACTATATTATGCGGTGTTACAACTTGTTGTTTTGCATGAATATATACCAACTTGTACAGGGAAGAAACTCAGTTAATGCCTAATTAGGCTGGTGACCGTATTATTATCAAATTGGTAGCATCTTCTGTGCTGCTTTTGATCCATCCTGACGTGTAATTGCATTTCGAACTTACTTGACGGATCATTGTTATTACAGAGTGGATGTAAGTCTGATTTGCCACCATTCAGGTACACACGGTCGATATCTATACGAAAATCCTTTCTCATAAGGTGAATCCCGCTCACTTACCATAGCACAGGCTTTAACGAGTGCTGTGTCAGGGGTTACAAGTGTTACTTCTGGTGTCTGGGGAATGATAAACAGTTTTAGAACAGACAGAGACAAATGTTGTATGGGCTTTAATATTGACCTCAGTGGGATGGTAGCAAAAGATCAACTTGAAATTGCTAATATATTCAATGAATAATTTTCTTCAGTAGGGGAAGCTATCAGTCATGAACATAATAACCTGCAGTATAATCATCCATCTAAGCATAGCATATATTTAGCCCCCACAAATTGCAAAGAAATAATTAACATCATAAGCTCTCTCAAATCTTCAAGTTCCGCTGGGCAGGATGGCCTCTGTATTAATGTATTAAAAGTGTGCAGAGAAAGTGTGTCTGTACCTCTGTCCATAACAGTAAATATTATAATAGTCAGGCACCTTCCCAGACAGACAAAAAATAGCTCAGGTAACACCAATCTTTAAAAAAGGAGACAAACTCAAAATTCAAAACTACAGACCCATCTCAGTACTTCCAGTCTTTTCCAAAATAGTTGAAAAAGTCATATACAGCAGAATTATAAACTTTATGCAGATTCACAACCTGATGTTTGAAAATCAAAATGGATTCTTAAAATGTAAATAAACCAGCACAGCAGCTGCTCATTTAATTGAAGAGATGATAAGTGGCATCAAGAACAAGCAACATGTTGCAGGTATATAACTCGACCTTGAGAAGGCTTTTAACTGTGTGAACACCACAATCCTATTAGAAAAGCTATGGAACATTGGTATCAGAGGCACTGCTCATGACCTAATAAAATCTTATATGAGTAACCGAAATCAGTTTGTACTGCTTAACTCTGAAAGTAGTGTTCACAAATCCAAAATCACTGATATAAAATATGGAGTGCCCCAGTGCTCAGTATTGGGTCCTCTTATTGCACTGAGAGTTCCAAAATAGTTCTGCATGTGGACGATACATCCATTGTGTATAAAAAAGGAATTGCGACAAATGAAATTGAACAGTACTTTAATGAAAGTCACTTAAATGTAAACAGTAGTAAAACATGTCTCATGGAGTTTAACAACAGTATTTTTAATGATGAAATTAAATTATACGTAGCAAATGAATTAGTAAAAAAAGAATTTATTGTAAAATACCTTGATTTAACAAGTCAAAGCAATCTAAAGTGGGACACGCATGTTGACACTCTAGCATGTAAGTTTCTAAGAATATATTTGCAATTAATATGATTTGCAAGTTCTGCAAAGACACTGTTGTGCTAAAGACTGCATACCATGCTTTATTTTTCTCTCACCTGAATTATGGATGGATGGATGGAAGGAGTACAGCCAAAGCAAATCTAAATAAGCTATTGTTACTTCATAAAAGGGCTATAAAAATCATCTGTGGAGCAAAATATAAGGAATGATGCTGTGGCTTGTTTCCAAACACTGGTGCACTAGCCGTAGTAAACATGTACATTCTAAAAGCCTTATTACTTGTTAAAAGACTGCAGCCCAACATTTGTTCCAATTTGTATCAGTACAATACCAGAAATAAAGAAAAATTTTACTTTAGCAGCCACAGAACAGCACTCTATGAAAATATTCAATTTTAAAGATAGCCAATGCACAGCCAGTAAAGTTATGACCCTACCCACAATGAAGCTTAAATTTCATCTAAAGAAATTCCTATTACAAAATCCATTTTACACATTAAAAGAATACCATACTTACTTGCAGAATAAGAAGTGCTTCAAAAAAATATGTAAATGGTGTTAAGCAAATCATTTTATTTGTAATTTAATCATTTTGTTAATCAATTATGTATTCAGAAGAATGTATTATTGTGCTATGTATCAAGAATTTTAACCTGTTTTTTATACGTATGCACCTAATCATTTGATGTTGAATAAAGTATTATTATTATTATTTCTTTTCTTTCTCAGACGTTAAGTCTGGTTAAAAATGGAAAGTGACGCGGACCTTGATCAAGCGTGACTTCCTTTTAACTGTACAGTATATGTTACATTGCATTTAGGAACTTTCAGGTAATTGAACATGTATCTATAATTACAGATTTCTGTAGTTGTATATATACGTTTGGATGTAGCTGTATTGTGTTGATGTACTGGTGGATATTGTGTGGTATAACTCCTGTATTTGATAGTATAACTGGTATAATGTCAACTTTATCCTGATGTCACATGTCCGTGACTTCCTCAGCCAGTTGGATGTATTTTTCAATTTTTTTCTCCTGTTTTCTTCTGTATATTTGTTGTATTGGGTATGGATATTTCGATTAGTTGGTTAATTTCTCCTTTTTATTGGTGAGTATGATGTCAGGTTTGTTATGTGGTGTTGTTTTATCTGTTATAATGGTTCTGTTCCAGTATAATTTGTATTCATCATTCTCCAGTACATTTTGTGGTGCATACATGTATGTGGGAACGTGTTGTTTTATTAGTTTATGTTGTATGGCAAGTTGTTGATGTATTTTTTGCTACATTGTCATGTCTCCTGGTGTATTCTGTATTTGCTAGTATTGTACAGCCACTTGTGATGTGATCTACTGTTTCTATTTGTTGTTTGTAAAGTCTGCATTTATCTGTTGAGGTATTGGGATCTGTAATAATATGCTTGCTGTAATATCTGGTGTTTACTGTTTGATCCTGTATTCCAATCATGAATACTTCCGTCTCACTGTATATATTGCCTTTTCTTAGCCATGTGTTGGATGCATCTTGATCAATGTGTGGCTGTGTTAGATTACTTTCTTCGTATCTGTTGATGTTATGTGATCTAAAGGGTTGTAGAAGTGGTTGTGAAATTGCAGTGGTGTAGCCGATGTATTTATATGAGTGATTGCTTTGTGTATTTTACTAGTTTCTGCTCATTCTATAAAGAAATTTCTTAAATTGTCTACCTGTCCATAATGTAGGTTTTTTATGTCGATAAATCCCCCCCCCCCCTTTCCTTTCTGCTTAATGTGAATCTTTCTGTTGCTGAATGTATGTGTTGTATTCTATATTTGTGGCATTGTGATAAGTGTATTGTGTTACTGCATTTCACTACTCCAAATGAGTAGGTAAATATTGATATAGCATAAGTATTTATAGCTTTTCCCTTGTTTCTTGCTGTCAATTCTGTTTTCAGTATTTTTGTTAGTCTTTGTCTATATTTTTCGTTTAGTTCTTCTTTAATATTTGTATTATCTATTCCTATTTTTTGTCTGTATCCTAGATATTTATAGGCATCTGTTTTTTCCATCGCTTCTATGCAATCGCTGTGGTTATCCAATATGTAATCTTCTTGTTTAATGTGTTTTCCCTTTACTATACTATTTTTCTTACATTTGTTTGTTCCAAAAGCCATATTTATATCATTGCTGAATACTTCTGTTATCTTTAGTAATTGGTTGAGTTGTTGATTTCTTGCTGCCAGTAGTTTTAGATCATCCATGTACAGCAAATGTGTGATTTTGTGTTGGTATGTTCCAGTAAAATTATATCCATAATTTGTGTTATTTAGCATGTTGGATAGTGGGTTCAGAGCAAGGCAGAACTAGAAAGGACTTAATGAGTCTCCTTGGTATATTCCACACTTAATCTGTATTGGCTGTGATGTGATATTATTTGAATTTGTTTGGATATTAAGTGTGGTTTTCCAATTTTTCATTACTATGTTTAGGAACTGTATCAGTTTAGGATCTACTTTGTATATTTCCAATATTTGTAGTAACCATGAGTGGGGGTACACTATCAAAAGCTTTTTGGTAATCAATGTATGCGTAGTGTAGCGACCTTTGTTTAGTTTTAGCTTGATATGTCACCTCTGCATCTATTATCAGTTGCTCTTTACATCCTCGTGCTCCTTTGCAGCAGCCTTTTTGTTCTTCATTTATAATTTTGTTCTGTGTTGTATGTGTCATTAATTTCTGTGTAATGACTGAAGTTAATATTTTGTATATTGTTGGTAGGCATGTTATGGGGCGATATTTTGCTGGGTTTACTGTGTCTGCTTGATCTTTAGGTTTCAGGTAAGTTATTCCTTGTGTAAGTGTATCAGGGACTGTGTATGGGTGTGCAAGGTAACTGTTAAATAATTTAGTTAGATGTGAATGTGTTGAGGTGAACTTCTTTAGCCAGAAATTTGCTATTTTATCTTTTCCAGGGGCTTTCCAATTGTGTGTAGAATTAATTGCTTGGGTGACTTCATGTTGCAAAATTATCACTTCAGGCATTTGTGGTATCATCTTGTATGTGTCTGTTTCTGCTTGTATCCACTGTGCATGTCTGTTATGTTGTACCGGGTTTGACCATATGTTGCTCCAGAAGTGTTCCATGTCTGTTATGTTTGGTGGATTGTCTATTTTAATGTGTGTATTATCTATTGTCTGGTAAAATTTGTGTTGAATGTTTGGTTTTGTTTCCTTATATTTTGACTTTTTTTGTATCTTCTAAGTCGTTTGGCCAATGCTTGTAATTTCTGCTTCTTTTCATCTAATTGCTCTATTGCTTCTTGTTGTGAGATTTTACCTAACCTTTTTTGTTTTTTGTCTGACATTTCATTTCTTATAAATTGTGTTAGCTGTCCAATGTCTTTTCTCAGTTTTTCTATTCTGATCTGTAGCCTGTGTTGCCATGCTGGTTTTGTGGGTTTCTTCTGTGTGTTGGTTGGTTCTGATCTCTGCCTAGTGTGTATATTTAGTGTAGTGAGTGCTCCTGTATAAACCAGTAGTTGTAACTCTTCCACAGTTGTGTTTTCATTTATTTTGTTGTGTATGATTGTGTTGATAGTTTTTATTGTTGTTTCGACTTGTGGGTTATTTGGTGGTCTATGCAAGAATGGTCTAATGTCTGTATTTGTGTCTTTGTATTCTATATATGTCAGCTGAAATTTTTCTTCTATATCTAACATGTGTGTCACTTCGTGTTCTATTTGTGCTTGTTCTGGTAGCTGTCTTAAGATTTCGTTTTCCTCTGATTGTTTAATTGATGTGTGTTGTTCTTTGTTTGTTTGCTCTGGGATATTTGAGTCCATTACTGTATTTTCTTCTTCTGATTGCACATTATTTTGTTCCAGTAATTGTTGTACTTGTTGTTTGATGTTTTCTAATTCTGACTGGGGTATCCTGTTATTTTTTATTATTACACGGATCTGACCAGCTAGTCATTGTTCTGTTAAAAATTTTAATTCTGGGTATCTGGTAATAAATGTTGTGTATTCTTGTGATCAGTATCCAGTTGTGTTGGTTCCTATATTTGTTGCTTGGTAATAACAGACCATAAGGTGTTGGTTAACTTCATCTGACCATCTCATCCTCTGTCTTTGTATTCCTTGTAGAGTGGTTGCAGGAAGCATATCCTGGAAAACACCTCTATTTGGATTTAAATCATTTTCCGTGTGGCTAGCAGTGTCGTTACCCGACCATGACAGCGCTTGTCCGAGGCTTCATTAGTTCTGTCCTGAACCAACTAATCACACTAGAAGGGGGGTTAGCCGTATTAGTGGTTTGTTCATTTCGTCGCCTTTTACGACTGGCAGAACATACTGGAGGTCTATTCTTTTCCCGGGCCTCCACGGGTATTATTATTATTATTATTATTATTATTATTATTATTATTATTATTATTGCTATTGTTATTGTTACAAACCATGTGAGCTCAGCTCTGTCATGTCCAAGGCTGGCTGCAGACTGATGGTCGACGTCTGTTTGTATTTTCATTCAGAATTATGGCTTGTTATGCTTTCAACTGCTGTGATGGTGGAGAGCTGCAGAAAAAAAGCACATATTCTGGTGTAAAGGCTAGTGCTATAGTGATTCACAGCACTTTTAAGATATGTCATCCTCTTGTGTACTGGTGAATGTGTTGCTTACAAATAAGGGAATTATCTGCACATGGGTACATCATGACTGTGCAGTGCCAGGAGTGATCATTTACTTGTAAGTTTTCCCTTATTTCTGTAAAGACTTGCCCAGTTACAGCTTGAATAGCTGGAGTGAGGAGCGTAACCCTTAACTGGCGCCATTTCGCAGGCCATGATCAAGGTGTTCACATGGTGCCTGATGGAATTTCAAAACTTTCTGAGGAGCAATACGCAGCAACAAGCTGGCATCATACTAGTCATTAAAACAGCTCCCTCTCCCTATGTTGTGATCACATCCTTTCTACGCTTCATGGATGGGGTCTTCGGGGCCCTCTGCCGATCTTTATCAGAAATTTTCTGTCGTATCGTACCTTCCGCGTGCAAGTCGCAGCCTTATATAGTTCCACCCACGTCCAGGAGAATGGTGTGCCACAGGGTTCTGTTTTAAGTGTCTGCCTGTTTTTAATAGCCATTAACGGGCTCGCTGCAGCCGTGGGAAATTCTGTCTCTGCTTCCCTGTATGCTGACGACTTCTGCCTTTATTCCAGCTCTACTGGCATTGCAGCTGTTGAACGTCAGCTACAGGGTGCTATCCGCAAGGCGCAGTCTTGGGCTGTAGCTCATGGGTTCCAGTTTTCGGCAGCCAAGACCTGCGTAATGCATTTCTGCCGGCGACGCACTGTCCACCCGGAGCCGCGGCTTTATCTTGCTGGCGAACTTCTTTCAGTGGTGGAATCACACAGGTTTTTGGGGGTGGTTTTCGATGCCCAGTTGACTTGGCTGCCTCATATCCGGCAGCTTAAACAGGCGTGTTGACGGCATCTAAACGCTCTGAGATGCTTGAGCCACACCCGCTGGGGCGTGGACCGATTTACCCTGTTGCGGCTCTACCAGGCGTTAATCCAATCCCGTCTGGATTATGGGAGCCTGGCTTATGGCTCAGCATCCCCCTCTGCGTTGTGGGTGCTGGACCCAATACTACACAGCGGGATCCGACTTGCCACTGGTGCCTTCCGCACCAGCCCTGTGGACAGCATCCTTGTTGAGGCAGGTGTCCCTCCACTGTGGGTACGACGCCAACAATTACTGGCTGCTTATGCTGCCCATGTTTTTAGTTTGCCCGGGCATCCAAATTACCGTGTCCTGTTCCCGCAGTCGGTCGTCCATCTGCCGGACCGTCGGCCCCGGTCGGGTTGTCCGATCGCTGTACGCCTCTAGGAGCTTCTCTGCGGGCTTGGGTTTTTCCCTGTTCCACCTCCTTTCCAGGCGCCTCTGCGTACACCCCCGTGGTGTGTTCCTCGCCCTTGCCTTCGGCTCGACTTGGCACAGGGCTCGAAGGACTCGGTCCCTCCAGAGGCCTTCCGCCGCCGCTTTTATTCCATCCTTGCCACGTATCAGGGCTCTGGAATTGTTTACACCGACGGTTCGATGGTTGCTGGTCGTGTCGGGTATGCGCTAACTCTAGGGGACCATTCCGAACAATGGTCCTTGGCAGCTGGCTGCAGCGTTTACACTGCTGAGCTAGTCGCCATCTTTCGAGTCCTAGCGTATATCCGCTCCTGCTCAGGTGAGTCCTTCGTGATCTGTAGCGATTCCCTGAGCGGTTTACGAGCTCTCGACCAGTGTTTTCCTCGTTCTCGTCTGGTGATGGCTATCCATGAGTCCCTGCATACTCTTGCGCGTTGCGGCCGCTCTGTGGTCTTTGTGTGGACCCCCGGTCATGTCGGTATCCCGGGCAATGAACATGTTGACCGCCTGGCGAAAGAGGCCACGTGTAAACCATCTCTGGATGTTGGCCTCCCAGAGACTGATTTGCGTGCAGTCCTCCACCGAAAAGTTTTTGCACTTTGGGATGCTGAATGGCGCGATCGGATCACACCCAATAAACTCCGTGCCATTAAGGAGATGACGAGTGTGTGGCGGTCATCCATGCGAGCCAACCGCAGGGACTCAGTCGTCCTTTGTCGGCTCCCCATTGGCCACTCCCGGCTAACACACAGTTATTTACTGCGCCGGGAGGACCCTCCTGTCTGTCGCTGCGGGGCGGCTTTGACAGTGGCCCACATTCTGTTGGCCTGCCCCCTTTTAGCTGTGGTCAGGCAGACATTTGCGCTGCCTGATACGTTCCCTGCCGTTTTATCTGATGACCCTGTTATGGCTGCCTTAGTTTTACGTTTTATTAGGGCAGGGAGTTTTTATTCTTTAATCTGAGTGTTTCTGTTTTATTTTATTGTTTTGTGTTGATTCTGGCCTTTGGCCTACGTTTTTAAACTAAGTTTTTAATGTGTTTTCGGTGGTTAGCTTTTCCATTTTTTTTTTTTGTTCCTATGGTCGGCCAACCACCGTCACACTCCGTGTGATTTTATTTCGTTTTGTCTGGTCCTTGTCTATGTTTCTTTTGTTCTGTGTCGTCTGTCTCCTATTCCGTTGAACATTTTTTATTCTCTGTGGGTATTTTTAGTATTTTGGAAAAAGGGACCGATGACCTCTGCAGTTTGGTCCCTTTGATCCTTAAACCAACCAACCAACCATCTCCCTCTGTTGTCATGCGTGGAAACTTCCACAAGTATATTTTCAAAATGTTTTGTTAGGAGAGGGTTTCAAAGTGTGGATCTCTGCTCATCATTAGCTGACCACTAGTGACCTGTTTTGGTTGGCTGAAGGAGTTTAAGTGGAGCTGTTTTACACAGAACGTTCAGGAGAGTGGAGAAGCAAAGTTTTTGTGGCACTTGGTCTCCAACATCAGATCTTGAAGGGTGCTGAAGTTCTGACAGTGTGGATTCAGACTTCGATCAGGATAAGCATTGCACAGTGGGCTGTCAATGGGTGCAGACTCACGGTCTTGGGTAGCATCTTTGAAGTAATCAAAACATCCTTGATCTCAGGTTCAAAACCCACCACCACTTAAATTTTGATTAATAATCAGCATTGGTGGCTGAAGACTTCCAGCATAAGAAGTCGCTCTAATTCTGTCAATGGCCTTGCCAAACAGGGCAGAGAATCAGACAGAGGTTCAGGACACTCTCTTGTCCTTTGGGTGGGAACCTGCCCCGAAAGGTGGAAGAATCAGTAATGATCAACTACATGAGAATGCAGAAGGCAATGGAAACTACTACATTAAAGACACATAGTGTGCATTCATAGCACATGTGGCCTGTAACTGAAAAAGTGTCATGATGATCTTTCCATTCCCAAAAGATTCCAGAATAGACTCTCATTCGGATCTGTTGGAGGGGATGCCAAGGGGGAGGTGACCTTAAGAAAAAGATGGGATAATCAATGGAAAGGTAATGTTGTAAGATGCAGTTTTGTCATATGATGACACGATGGAGACCGTGACTGTTGTTTGAAGACAAATGTTGATGGTTGCTGTCCTAACACCATCAATGTTCTAGGAGTTGGGGCATGGAATGCCAGAAGCTTGAATGTGATAGGGAAGCTATAAAAGGGAAATCCAAAGGCTCAGTCTAGATTTAGTAGGTGTCAGTGAAGTGTAATGGAAAGAAGACTTAAGGATTTGAGAGCAGATGAATAAAGGGTAATATCAACAGCAGCAGAAAATGGTACAGCAGGTGTAGGATTCATTATGAATACAAAGGTAGGGCAGAAAGTAAGTTACTATGAATAGTTCAGTGATAGGGTTGTTTTCATCAGAATTGACAACAAACCAACACTGACAATAATAGTTCAGGTGTACATGCCAATGTCACAAACTGAAAATGAGGAGGTAGAGAAAGTGTATCAGGATATTGAAAGAGTAATACAGTTTGCAAAGGGAGATGAAAATCTAATAATCATGGGGGACTGGAATTTGTAGGGGAAGGAGTAGAAGAAAAGATAACAGGAGAGTGGGCTTGGGACAAGGAACGATAGAGGAGAAACACTAATTGAGTTATCTAATAAATTTCAGCTAGTAAAAACTGCTTACCCAGGAGCAGATATAGACTCGGATCACAATCTAGTAGTGATGGAAGTAGGCTGAAGTTTAAGAGATTAGTCAGGAAGAATCAATACACAAAGAAGTGGGATCGGAAGTACTAAGGAATGATGAGATATGCTTGAAATTCTGTAAGGCTATAGACACAGCAATAAGAAATAGCTCAGTTGGCAGTACAGTTGAAGAGGAATGGACATATCTAAAAACGGCAATTACAGAAGCTGGGAAGAAAAACATAGGTAACAAGAAGTAACTGCAAAGAAATCATAGGTAACAGAAGAAATAGTTCAGTTGATTGATGAAAGAAGGAAGTGCAAAAATCTTAAGGGAAATTCAGGAATACAAAAATACTGGTGGCTGAGAAATAAAATAAATAGAAAGTGCAAATAAACTAAGATGAAATGGCTGCATGAAAAGCGTGAAGAAATCCAAAAAGAAATCATTATCAGAAGGATAGTCAAAACAAACTTCAGTGAAATTAAAAGGAAGGGCCATAACATAAAGGCTGCAATGGAAATTCCACTGTTAAATGCAGAGGAGAGAGCAGATAGCTGGAAAGAATATATTGAAAGCCTCTGTGAGGGGGAAGATTTGTCTGATGTGATAGAAGAATAAACAGGAGTTGTTTTAGAAGATATAGGGGATCCAGTGTTAGAATCAGAATTTAAAACAGCTTTGGAGGATGTAAGATCAAATAAGGCAGAAGGGGTAGATAACATTCAATCAGAATTTTTGAAATCATTAGAGGAAGTGGTAACAAAACGACTATTCGCGTTGGTGTGCAAAAAGTATGAGTCTGGCGACATACCACCTCATTTTCAGGAAAATGTCATCCACACAATTCCGAGTCAGCAGGACCTGAAAAGTGCGAGAATCACCGCAGAATCAGCTTCACAGCTCATGCATCCAAGTTGCTTACAAGCATAATATACAGAAGAATGCAAAATAAAAATTGAGTAGGCCTATGTGTTAGATGACGATTAGTTTTTCTTTAGGAAAGGTAAAGGCAGCAGAGAGGCAGTTCTGACGTTGCAGTTGATAATGGAAGCAAGACTAAAGAAAAATCAAGACACCTTCATATGATTTGTTGACCTGGAAAAGCATTCTACCATGTAAAATGGTGCAGGATGGTTGAAATTCTGAGAAAAATTGAGGTAAGCTAAAGGGTGAGATGGGTAACATACAATATGTACAGGAACCAAGAGGAAATAATAAGAGTGGACGATCGAGAACGAAATGCTCAGATTAAAATGGGTGTATGACAGGGATGTAGTCTTTCACTCTCATTATTCAATCTGTGCACCGAAGAAGCAATGATGGAAATAAAAGAAAGATTCATGGGTAGGATTAAAATTCAAGGTGAGAGGATATCAATGATACAATTTGCTGATGACATTGCTATCCTGAGTGAAAGAGAAGAAGAATTATATGATCTGCTGAATGGAATGAACAGTCTAATGAGTATACAGGGTGTTACAGAAAGGTACGACCATACTTTCAGGAAACATTCCTCACACACAAATAAAGAAAATACGTTATGTGGACATGTGTCCGGAAACGCTTAATTTCCATGTTAGAGCTCATTTTAGTTTCGTCAGTATGTACTGTACTTCCTCGATTCACCACCAGTTGGCCCAATTGAAGGAAGGTAATGTTGACTTCGGTGCTTGTGTTGACATGTGACTCATTGCTCTACAGTACTAGCATCAAGCACATCAGTACGTAGCATCAACAGGTTAGTGTTCATCACGAACGTGGTTTTGCAGTCAGTGCAGTGTTTACAAATGTGGAGTTGGCAGATGGCCATTTGATGTATGGATTAGCACGGGGCAATAGCCGTGGCGCGGTACGTTTGTATTGAGACAGATTTCCAGAATGAAGGTGTCCCGACAGGAAGACGTTCGAAGCAATTGATCGGCGTATTAGGAAGCACGGAACATTCCAGCCTATGACACACGACTGGGGAAGACCTAGAACGACGAGGACACCTGCAACTATCAGCAGCTGATAGGCCTCCACGGGTACACTTCTGCAAATGGTTCATCCAACAATGTGTCAATCCTCGTTTCAGTGCAAATGTTCTCTTTATGGATGAGGCTTCATTCCAACGTGATCAAATTGTAAATTTTCACAATTAACATGTGTGGGCTGACGAGAATCCGCATACAATTGTGCAATCACGTCATCAACACAGATTTTCTGTGAACGTTTGGGCAGGCATTGTTGGTGATGTCTTGATTGGGCCCCATGTTCTTCCACCTACGCTCAATGGAGCACGTTATCATGATTTCATACAGGATACTCTACCTGTGCTGCTAGAACATGTGCCTTTACAAATACGACACAACATGTGGTTCGTGCACGATGGAGCTCCTGCACATTTCAGTCGAAGTGTTCGTACGCTTCTCAACAACAGATTCGGTGACCGATGGATTGGTTGAGGTGGACCAATTCCATGGCCTCCACGCTCTCCTGACCTCAACCCTCTTGACTTTCATTTATGGGAGCATTTGAAAGCTCTTGTCTACGCAACCCCGGTACCAAATGTAGAGACTCTTCGTGCTCATATTGTGGATGGCTGTGATACAATACGCCATTCTCCAGGGCTGCATCAGCACATCAGGTATTCCATGCGACGGAGGGTGGATGCATGTATCCTCACTAACGGAGGACATTTTGAACATTTCCTGTAACAAAGTGTTTGAAGTCACGCTGGTACATTCTGTTGCTGTGTGTTTCCATTCCATGATTAATGTGATTTGAAGAGAAGTAATAAAATGAGCTCTAACATGGAAAGTAAGCGTTTCCCGACACATGTCCACGTAACATATTTTCTTTCTTTGTGTGTGAGGAATATTTCCTGAAAGTTTGGCCGTACCTTTTAGTAACACCCTGTATGATATGGATTGAGAGTAAATGGAAAAAGACGAAAGTAATTAGAAGTAGCAGAAATGACAACAGTGAGAAAATTAACATAAGGATTGATGGTCACAAAGTAAATGAACTTAAGGAGTTTTACTATCTGGGCAGCAATATAACGAATGGCGGACGAGCAAGCAGAACACCAAAAGCAGACTAGCACTGGCAAAAGGGGCATTCCTGGCCACGAAAAGTCTACTATTATCAAAAATAGGCGTCAGCTTGAGGAAGAAATTTCTGAGAATGTACGTTGAGAGCACAGCATTGCGTCCTAGTGAAACATGGACTGTGGAAAAACCAGAACAGAAGAGAATCCAAGCATTTGAGATGTGGTGCTACAGACGAATGTTGAAAATTAGGTGGACTGATAAGGGAAGGAATGAAGAGGATCTGCACAGAATCAAAGCGGAAAGGAATATGTGGAAAACACTTACAAGGAGGAGGGACAGGATGGAGGGACATCCGTAAACACACCAGGAAATTACTTCCATGGTACTAGAAGGAGCTGTAGAGGGGAAAAACTGTGGAGGATTACAGAGATTTGAATACACCCAGCAAATAATTGAGTACCCAGGTTGCAAATGTTATTCTAAGATGAAGACATTGACACAGGAGAATTCGTGGTGGGCTGCATCAAACCAGTCAGAAGCCTGGTGACTCAAAAAAGCTTGACTCCTGTCCTGAGTTTCTGATGGAAGGAGAAGTAATGGGGCATGGCTGGTGTCAGCAAGCATTTTGGGTTGCCTACACCAGGGATAAGCACACATTCAGGGGCAAACATATTGGTCTGTTCCATATCAGCCCTTAACCTATTGTTCTGTTAGGTGGTGTTCCAAGTCACCAGCACCCCTCCCCTCCCACCTCGGAAACCTAGCCCACTTTTTATATGAAATTAATTAACTAACTAATTAAACTGATTGAAAAAATTGGCAGGAAATAGCTCAGATGTACCACTTTCGATATTCATAAGCTGCTTCAGGTTATTCGAATACCCTCCCCCTCCCACTATACTGGTATCAAACTGATGGACTAATTAATTAAATCAATATTTTTCAATTTTTCTTGCCCCTCCCTTCTGGAAATATTGATTGATTGCATGGAATATTGCTTAAACAATTCAGACAGTGTGTGGAATATTGTTTATTTAAACAATGTATGGGATTATTGGCTGTGTGTGGAGTATAGTTTATTTAAAGAATTTGTCAGGAAATCAATTGCAGTACATGGAATGTTTGCAGCGCTTTTGCATTCTAATTGCTTAAGGAAACATGTAATTAAATTCTCACAGACCACTTAAACATACTGAAAAACTTTCTCGCATCTCACCACCCATGCAGCCTGCCCCAGCCGCGTGCCCCAGGGCCCATGAGAGCTGTTGGCTGCCTCACTGTGCAGGCCTCTGCTAGTGGTGTCTGTGCTGGCTGCTGCAAACAGCAGGGAGCGAATCCCTGGGAACGAAAGCACAGTTTCTATCAACATCTTCTGCTATCTCAAATAGTCTGTATGCATGAATCAACTTGTCGGGTACCATAGCATGGCCGGCCGGTGTGCCCAAGCAGTTCTAGGTGCTTCAGTCTGGAACTGCATGACCACTACAGTCGCAGGTTCGAATCCTGCCTTGGGCATAGATGTGTGGGATGACCTTAGGTTAGTCAGGTTTAAGTAGTTCTAAGTTCTAGGGGACTGATGACCTCAGCAGTTAAGTCCCATAGTGCTCAGAGCCATTTTTGAACCATAGCATGCGAGACTCCTTCCTTCCAAACCAAATGCCTGACTGGGAATCGATCCAGAAATACTGCTGAAGTCAATAAATAATTAATTTCCAGTCACACGATAGTGATTAGGGGATATACGGCGGATGCAGCAGCTATTTCACTCACACAAATTGACATTGTCACAAAACTAGCAGCAGTCTGACTCAAAATACACTTTAATAAAGATTGGGACTAAAAGTTGGGTACAAAGAAAAAGAGTAAGCGAGAGAGAGAGAGAGAAAGAGAAAGAAAGAGAGAGAGAGATAGAGAGAGTTGTAGTTTGCTTTTACACTTTTTCATCCTGCCTTGGACTCTGGACTCTAAACCACCCCAGCCTTCTTGGAGCACTTTCTTTATGGTACACTTGCCGTTGAACATGAACTGCTTCAGGAGATATTAAATCTGGTGTTAGACAATGTACAGAATATTTTCAAACACACACACATCTTGAAGCTGTCAAAAAACTCTGCCAATGTTTTCAAAAGATGTGCTAAAGGAAACATTAATTAAATTGTTAATATACACATTTAAACAACTTGCTTCACGCTCACACACAGTTTAAAACTACTAGAAAACGAAAAAAAGTCGATACTGTACAACAGTGTTATATTTCTGATGAGAAATTTCTATTATTTGATGTCATGACTGGAAGCGGTGATGTAAAAAATGATAGTTGGAATTTTTCAGTTACACCAGGACGAAGAAGGAGGGGGAAAAGGGTCTGTCATGTGATAAGGTAGTAAGAACAAAAACATTCAACATTAAATACCACTGTGATGTATTGAGAAACACCATCCATTCATGGCTAGTGTCTGAGATTGCTGAAAACACTCATACATCCCACATACTAACCTTCTGGACATCCACTCGCAGTGTGCCCATGCACCAGTGCAATTGCACAGATGTGGTAGAAACCGTAGATGTAAACACAGCCCTTATCTGCAGCTGCAGGAGCACAGGTAAGCCAGAGAGAGAGGACCACCAGCCATGGAGGGTCTCCAGGAAGGGTGGGGTAGTAGGAATACAAATGCTACCAATACTTCCATTGCTGACACTTGCCAGTGTTTGATATTGAATAGTTCAATTTTCCACAGAGTATACTCACAACACGCTTGTTCGAAAAGGCAATCTAACACATACTGAGTAATAATCATCCAGTGTAAACACCTGTCATTTTGAATCTTCTCACGCAACACAGACATCCGATTTTGTCGCTGCTTACCCAGCAGACTGGCTACTTCGCTATACTTCCCGACAGCGTTGATGGCCTCTCGGCCGACAATGCGCAGTAGACAGCTGCGCAGCTGCCCAATGAGCGCTCATTCGGTTACCGCGCCTCATACTGTCTGAAGCTCTGTCATATTTCAGAGTTCTACCGTGTTTTACCTGCGGAATAGTGCGGTTAGCCGATTTCTGTTGTATACTGGGTCTTCTCTGAGTTTTTTCGTAATAGCTGAAACACCTAAACGTTCTTCAAGTGTTTCACAAACAGACAAGAGACCTTATTTTTAGAGTGTACTCTTTCTTCAAGCGTGAGGCAGTTTCAGGCGAGCCGATCTGCGAGGTTGCCAAGGTGCAGGAAAGCACTGCAGCGGCGTGTGGTTATATTGGTGTGTGAACTGTCAGGTGAGTTATACAGGAGGCGAAGCCGTCACAGCAGGCAGTTGGCAATGTGGTGTTTTGGTCTCCAGGGAAGAAACATAGCGTACCAAAGAGGGTAACAGGAATCGACAACTTTGATCAAAATGTGTTACGTCGCAAGGTTTTCGAATTTTATGAAAGAGGCGTGTTCCCCACAGCAGCGAAATTGTGCCCTGTTATGCACGAAGCTACTGGATTTGATGGAAGTGCAAGATCAATGCAAAGAATGTTGAAGAACATCGGATTTAAATATATTAACTCCAGTGATGGGCGCAAATTTTTAATGGAGCGTAATGATATTGCTGCTGATAGGATTACGTTTCTAAGAAAAATGCATGACATCAGATCAAAAGGAACGTCAACTGTCTATTACTTGGATGAGACTTGGGTGAATCAAAACCATACTAGAAAATTTATTTGGCAAACAGCAGATTGACAAGGCGGTTTGAAAGTTCCAGTGGGAAAAGGAGGGCGTCTTATAATATGCCATGCTGGTTCTGCTGCTACCGGGTTTGTGCCAGAAAGTAAACTGATTTTCATATCAAAATCAAAGGCTACATCTGACAACCATACCGAAATGAATGGAGAAACATTTCGAGAATGGTTTCAGAATCAGCTGTTGCCTTATTTGCATCCAGACTCTGTCATTGTTGTGGACAATGCAAGCTATCACCCTGTTGTTATCACCACGCCTCCCACTACAAGCACAAGGAAAAGTGATATTGTTTCTTGGTTGCGAAATAATAATGTAATGCACAGTGAAACACAAACAAGAGCAGAGCTTTTGGAACTGGTGAATATGTCAAAGACGAGCGTAAAAAACTAAGAAATTGACTCTATAGCTAAGCAACATGGACACAGAGTGATATGAGTACCTCCTTATCATTGCCATTATAATCCCATTGAACTAGCGTGGGCACAGGTGAAGAAATAGCCGACACTGAAAGACTCACTCATGAAGCAATAGAGAAAATCACCGTTGCTGATTGGGAAGCTTGCGTGCGTCACACTGACAAACTGTAAGAAGAAGATTACCAGAAAAAAGTTGTCAGAGACGAAATAATGGATTCGTTGATCGTCAGTCTAGCTCTCACATCCAGCGACTCCAGTTCCGAAGGCAGAGACAATGAAAGCTCCGAGTAAAAAGGTATGTGAATGGACTGTAAACTTACTCTGTAATTATCATAAACATTTACTTTCTTCTCAAGCTGTCTGTGCCGTAGAAAGTAGTTCAGTGGAAATCTATTCTGTAATGACAATTTTATTTTACTTTGTTTTTTCTTTAAATTAAACGCTTTTTCATGCTGCAATCTGTTTTATTAATCCAGACGCGTTTAGAATTTTATTTTAAGGCATCATTGTTGGATATCATCTGATGTAGTACACTGTAGCTATTATACGCCGTCATGTAGATTTGAAAACAGTTTACACCCTTATCTTTGCATAAGTAAATTATTACTTACGATTATATGCAAAAATAAGGGCGTGAACTGTTCTTAAAACTACAATGATGGCATATAGCCACAGTGTACTATTTCAGATGATATCCACCGATAATGCCTTAAAATAAAATGTGGAACGCATCTGGATTAACAAAACAGATTGCAGCTAGAAAAGGCGTTTACTTCAAAAAACGATTATTTATATACTTGCTGCAGATAATGGCCATTCAAACAAATTTGTTTATTTTACTTCTCTCTCTATTCTATGATATAACGCAGATTAAAATGCTGTTCGCCCTGGGGACTGGGGTGGGTATTTTAGAATTGATTCTTTCGTCTTTTTATTTATAAAGCAAGAGGAATGGAAGGCGTAATCTTTCTGTAATGTGTAATTTATTGTAGAATCCATTCTGCAGTGAGAGAGTAAGTATCACTATTTTGTAATGTAGTTATGACTGGGAAAAATAGAACAGACATTCCATTCTGTTATGTATATGTCCCAGTTATTAGGTACCTTTAATAAATTTAGCACGGAACGGGGAGTAGAGCACCATGAACCTGACAGTAGCGAAACAGGTGAAGCATCGGCTAAAGCAGCTGTCCGTAGCATAGCTGCCGTCAATTTGCCCAGCGCCCAGTTGACAACGCAGCACTCCTTGGAAGCTGCGCGGCGTGTCGACAGGCCATTAACGCTGTTGCGGACTATAGCCCCTGCTGCCACAGGCAAGAGCGGACAGGTCCGCCCATTCTTCATACCTAAGCGCCTATCACAGGCTGAGCTGATCCATTACTTCCGATCGCCGACTCCTCATGACCACCCCTACTGACAACCACACTACAACGCAAAACAAACAGCTGTGGCTTGGATTTATACAGTAGTTCTAACCAATTCCACCCCCAAACAGACCAACCAGTTTAAAAAATCCACTGAACCCAATCCAAGAGTGATGTTGTTGACTATATACCTTGAATGTCTCACGAAGATTTGTAGGTTACCCCCTTTTGTACATGTTATTTTTGAAGACAGAACAAAAGAATGTTTATAGACTCGTTTCACGCTGTTTACTTGTTGAGAAAATTCTATAACAGTATGGCATGGGCTACATTTCCTCTAAGTGTTTTCTTATTAGGTAGAAAAAAATCTGTTCTAATGAGCTCAGTATCTGTTACGTCATGCATCACAGGCCTAGAATATTAAACCACTCATGACAGCGTTGTAAGAACTATCTCTGCCACAGGATGCTTCCTCACTGCCATGAAGTAAACAAATGCATCACCACATACAAAGTCTCTTAAGGTAACAGCACTGTGAAGTTGTAAACATCACTTTTTAAATTCAGTATTACAGCTAACTTTATTACGATAGTCGTCTCTTCCTGTGTGGATGGGAGATCGAAATTTCGTTAAGAGATATCGCCGCAACGAAAAAAATGGCTGATTACTGCTCTAACTCAAGGATCATATTGTTGTACTCTAATCATCATTTCCACCCACCAAGCGACACATCATTTAAGTCAAATTTATAGACTAATTAATTAAATTGATCATGAGAGTCACATTGCATGGTGAGTAATTGTTTACTTTTCAACTATTGGATTACACTCACTAGGTAGCTGAAATGGGAATCGCTGGAGGGAAGACGATGTTCTTTTCGAAGAATGTTATTGGGAACCTACATTTAAAGCTGACCGTAGAAGAATTCTACCCTTGGCACATACAGTAGGCCTACGTTTTGTGTATGGACCACGCTATTAAAGACATGATCACTACGACTGTGTTACTGTCAGTCTGTATAAAAAGTGGTCGTGGTTCTGCAGACACACGTGAATCGCTGATGCTGTTACGCTTTCTAGTAGAAATGCTGTATGCAATTTGCAGTCAAGTCCATCCACTCAACTGTCTGTGGAGATGTCTTCATGATTACAGCCACTAGTGAATCATATTCATGCCACTCTCATATCTCAAAATGAGTCACCTTTCTCGAATCTATCTGCTAAGGACCCCGCACAGCAAAACGCCCGTGACGTTTTTTAGGCAGTCTGTATCTTGCAACTTTTCCTCAGCGTCTGCCCTACCCTCCCCGCAGCTTTGTCCACGTGACCATTCCTATTTAAGTCAGAACTGAATGTTGGAGAGTGCTGTATGTAAGGCCTTCTGCGTTCCATGGAGAAACAGGGTGAGTTGAATTTATGTGACAGGATCATGTTTTGACCACTTGGTGTAAATGGAAACATGTTGCTGTAGCTCTGCCAACCATGTACAATGTGTAAGGCCAGCGCCAAACAAAGCTTTCTCTTTCAACATGAGGTAGTCGAAAAGACAGTACAAGCAGTTGTGGTGGTTTTTCTTATGGGGAAAATTAAGAAGACTCCAAATCGTACAGGAACTGGAAGAAAGATGAGGATTTTGCTACTGCTTTGCAGTTTATCTCCAAACTACATACAGGTACATACAGTCTGAAGGAGATCTGAGTCTCTCAGGGTGCATTCGTGTCTGCCACCCAAACAATCTCTCCCTCCTTGTCATTTTGTACCGTGCAACAGAGACAAACTACAAATTATAAAATCTCTGCTGACATACAGTAGAGAACTCAGTAAGATGTTACCACATCCCTCTCTTTTGATATATCGAAAACAAATACTGTCTGCATGCTGGTATTGAGCATAGGTGGCAGTCGTATTAAACATACAGATATTGGTACATTGGAGCAGATGGCCTGTAATCGTAGTCACCTCCACTGACCAGTGTAAACTTGTCACCTGTACTGTAGGAGGACCATATCCCACAGACTATCAGTCGCAAGAGACGGTCCCTCTGCTGTTGTCTGACACATTGTCTTTTTTCTGCAATACACATCCAAGTAGTGTATGACTACAGCTTAGTACAATTGCTTAGTACACAACTATCGATTTGTTTTTTTCCACCACAACTTCAAGGTCTGTGTCAGTTGCTAAACTGATATGAACACTTCTCAATCAAGTGGCTCTCACTGAAAGCTGACCATTGCATTGTGTAAACTATACTGCTCCACAAGAAACAGGATGGTTGAAATGAATGACAGAGATGGTGTTTCTTATTAACAAAAATGTAGAAAACATAACAACAAATGGAAACTGGAAGAGTTTGCAGCATTGTGAGGTGTGTCAAAAAAAAAAAAAAATGGTTCAAATGGCTCTGAGCACTATGCGACTTAACTTCTGAGGTCATCAGTCACCTAGAACTTAGAACTAATTAAACCTAACTAACCTAAGGACATCACACACATCCATGCCCGAGGCAGGATTCGAACCTGCGACCGGAGCGGTTGCTCGGCTCCAGACTGTAGCGCCCAGAACCGCACGGCCACTCCAGCCGGCTGGTGTGTCAAAACATCTGCCCAAACGTGATTGATGATTTTCACATTTAAACTCATCTTCCACAGTGCTATGGTAGCAGAGGTCTAGGAGTTCCATTTCGATTGATTTCACGTATTACAGTCATGTACATGATCTCAGTTTTGTGCAGACCATCCTCGGAAGATGCTGCTCCCACCAAGATGCTCTCCACCTTAAACAAGTCATATCAGTTAGTCATTATGTGGTAATGAACAATGTACCAGTGGATGTATGGGATAGAAAAGACGTTGTCAATATGAGGTGATATACTGTAATAAGCACCAAAGTTTACAGTATGACCAATTTTACCGGTTTTTCCGTAATGTCAACGCTGACCAACGATACAACAGCATGGTTCCCTGTTTCTATATCATTGCTAACCTACCACTCCCCTACTTTGCATGTACTATATAGTGCTACATAGTAGACTGCAAATGTACATAGATGACTGTACAGTATATGCATGTGTGGTTAATTCTACAACATATACACTAAAGTATACCAGACAGCGCCCTATACTGATGCAATTAGGTTATCTACACATTTCTTACACTTCACTCAAAGTGTGTAATTTATGATTATGATTGTCCATCCTTCCCTATGTGGATGAAAGTCAGAGCATTCTCGCATTCATAGAATAAAGTTGGAGACTGAAAGATTGCCCCACATTATTTCTGACCAACCCTCTCTACAACATTGTCCTCGATTTAATTTACAGCTGATTCTACAGTTGCAGTGCATTTACTCTGTTTTCTGTATGTCTGTGTTGGTGTGTATCTCACAGATGTCTCCCCTCACCCAGAATAGACTCAAATCCACTCATGTGTGGATCCGCCACACTTCATATAAGGAGCAACATTTGGACGTGGATCCACAATATGCTACTCCAGGACAGGGTTCGAATGTGGATCCACCACGTGTTATGTCTGGAGATGTGTTCTATTTCAGTAGTTGGATCCACCAGAAGGAGGATTGGGTCATAAGAGCCATCTGCGACACATGCACAGACACGGTTACACAGAAAACAAAGAAAATGCACTGAAACTGTAGAATATGTGGTTGGAGGTGATGGGATGCATTTGAGTACAGTGTCATTTGTGTTAGGTGTAGATAACTATAGTACATGTACAAACAATTTTAGAATAGATGGGGAAAAGTCATTTAATGATCATATGGGCAGAAGTGACATAAAGTAGATGTAATTACGAAAAAATTACGGAAAATATATGTCAATGGAGGAAAAATACGCCATAATGCGAGGGGAAATTGAGGGGGAATGAGTGAATGCTTGCATGTCTTCTGCTTGGTGCACATAATATAATGACTATTCCACTGAACTCACTCATGGAATTCCTTCTAAGTATAACACCAAATATGTGCAAAACAGTTATTTTAATATTCACTTTAAATTCTATGCAACAGTGGGCACACCCCCGTCAGATGACCCACACGAATGCAAAAGAAACCAATTACTAGGAACATGGGACGCACCTTGGTTTAACTCGAAGACTCTAACGACAGAAATACCCAAATAATAGTGAAAAAAAATACTCAACTTATGTTAACTACTGGGGTGAGCAGCGACATTAACAGAATGCAGCCAAGTAGTGTGGAGCGTCACCAAAACGTAGCTGACCGAGCTAATGGCTTCCGAACATATTTCACCCAAGGCACTTCCCCCTGTATTGGTCAATCCGGAACTGGTTGTGGCTGATGCTGGTAGTATGCTGGACCATTTTTTGAAACAAAACAAGGACAGACAACCAAACCAAAAGTGCCAACACAATACACCAATTTAAAGGTTATGCCCCCTTTAAATTTAACACCCTTAGCAGCAAGAAAACCTCAAATAAATGACATGGAAAATTATTCACTTCTTACAGCTCACAATTCAAAATTTTTACAGGCAGCCTCCTCCATTAACGAGCATAAAGTCAGAAGAAGTTAATGGTCTGCCAAACCAAGAATATTAAAACTGTAATACAAGACATGAAGGTCACCGTCCTTTCAAATGGAGACCACAGTATAAATTACAAGATATTTAAGTACATTTGAAACTCACTGTCTTAATACAAAACATGGCCTGTGCGCTATGTTAGAATGACTCACGCAGGTTTCACACTACTCATACTTAGTACTCTTGCCACTGAGAGTGTTTTATACTCTGAATACCATTATTTAATATATATCTACTGGAACCAAGAGTGAATTCCTTATTTCCACTTCAGTGGGGATAATCAGTCAAGCACTGTTTCTGTCTGTGAATACAAATTACGATAAGGTTGATCACCAATGCCACTTCAAAGAAAATAATGGGTGGCCACCGTTAGTAGCAACAAGCGACAAGATCCACATAGCTTACATAGGCATCCAGCATCAAGTCATACTATATACACTCTTGCTAGTACATTAGAGGCCATCACCATCAATCTGGCGCCGACACACTTCTCAGATCATAACACGGCACTGCGAGCAACCAGCGCTCCACGTAACGGTCACTGCAAGACTCCACAACACAACCTATGCCCATGTCATGACCAAGCACGACCTCTATCGCCCCAGAGTGGAAAACCAAGACTCACATCGCTGGAAGTGCCACGCTTAAATAGTGGCGAGAAGATGAAAAGCAAAGAGGAAACATGCATGCCAGAACAGCCTGGATTGCTATCCTGGCTAGAAAGAGAATCATTGGCGCCAGTGATTCCCCCACAGTTCAACCTACACCACTCAAACACGAACAAGGGGGTAGCTCTGTGGAGAGCCCACTACTTGGTCCTGTCCCTGCCCTTCACCTGACTCAGGTGGACCCAAAAACGCTTGCCAGATGCCAACAAAAACCTCAATATTCACTAAGGTAAAATTTTAATAATGTGACAGGGGCCCTAAAAGTGTGGTTTCAATTTTACCCCTACCTTCTTGGCTGAAAGTAAACGCAATGTTTTTAGTAAAGACCATATCCCCTATTTTCCCCCAAAAAGGACACCGACCTCTGTTATATCTGATGAACTGCCTTTGCTGAGCCAAGTGAATATTGTGCTTTGCCTGTGCCCAATTCTCCCAAAGTGTCTCCAGAGTAATTGCGAGAGGCAAGATGATATTGAAGTTCCATAGACTGGATAATGGAGAATTCAGGGTGTAGACAAACATAAGAGAGCTTGGAGCTGACCCAGTTGCCTGATGTCTGGCCGAATTAAAGGTCTGGTTAAGCCAAGGCAAGGTAGTATCCAATTGGGTGGGCATTCTAGCATGATAAATGCACAGTGAGGCCTTGACGTTTCTGTTAACACACTCGATGCCTTGGGGTAGTACGGGATGATTGTAATATGTTTAATCCCATTGTTAAAGCAAAACCCTTTAAAGTTCTTGGAGAGAAAAGTCGGAGCATTAGGGCTTGCCAGGTTCTTTGGAGGACCAAACCAAGAAATGATCTTAGCTAGTTGCTGGACCGTGATCCCAGCAGTGACTCCCCACATAGGTAGCAACCATGCAAAATGGGATAAGGCATCCACAGCAACCAGGATATACTTATTGCCCCTTCTGGTACGAGGTGGAACACTGATATAATCACTAAATATACGATCCAGAGGATATTGCTCTCATTCGGATTGCAGGAATCCTCTACGCAGTCCCAAATCAGGTTTGGCTTGTTTGCATTGGTCACAGTTACTGACAAAGTGCTGAACGTCCCGGTACAACATAGGCCAGAATAAAGTCTCACGGACCCTGTTCACAGTGCTATACAGGCCCAGGTGTCTACCCGCTGCTGAGTCATGGAAGCAGCAGAGTACCATCCCGACCAGTTCCTCGGGAGACACATCTTCCACTCTTAACCAGCCCCATCTTGCTTACAAAGAACACCTTTCCATAGAGAAAACCTGGGTAGCACCTCTCCCCATTCCAACTGGTTACAGAGCAGACCCCAAATCGGATCCTGGGACTTTTTGGTACTAAGATCGCAGAAGAGCCGGGATGTTTCAGAGTGAATAGCGTTAAACCAGAGGTCTGGGTCGGTATTACTTTCCCCTTCCTCCAATTATTCCGCAAACATGCGACTAAGCACATCGGCGACGTAATTATGAGTTCCCCTTATGTGATGCAATCAAAAACGAAAGGCTGAGATGCTTACCACCCAGCGAGCAATACGACTGATCTTGTGAGGCCTGGCCAAGACCCAGCTCATAGCCTGGTTACATGTCTCAAGTATGAATTCTTGGTGTTCGAGATAAAAGCTGAATCTTTCCAGGGCAAATAGGACCGCCAGAGTCTCACATTTGTAAATGGAGTAATTTACACTTGGGTCGGTAAGTCGCCAGGAAGCATAGGCCACTGGGTGTCTCTCACCACGTTGTTCTTGGAGGAGGATGGCATCAATGCCAGAATGAGAGGTATCTGTTTGAACAATAAAGGTACTGTTGAAATAGGGAATGGCCAGGACCGGGGGATTAGCAACGGCAGTTTTGAGAACTTGAAAGGCCTCCTGCTGCTCCTGTCCCCAGGACAAACTGCCAGTGCTTCTTACGCAAGTCATTAAGAGGAGCCCCTATTTGGGCAAAATATGGAATGAACTTCCTAAAAATATTTGCCATTCCCACAAAACAGACAATACCCCGTTTATCTCTAGGGGGAGGAAATTCCCTAAGAGTCTTGGTCCTGTCCTGGTCAATACAGATCCCATCAGCTGAAGTCAGATGGGGCAGGAACTAAATACGAGACCTACACAAGGTTATCTTCGATGGTTTGCAGTAAGACCCACGAGAGCAACTGAGCAGAAACCTGGTCCAAATGATCCAGATGATCAGAGAAGGAACTACTGAAAATAACCAGGTCGTCGAGGTAATTGTAAACGCAGGCAAATTTATGGTCACCCAACACATTGTGCAAAAGACGAGATGGGACCGCCGCCCCTGCGGCCCGACCAAACAGAACGCAGTTATATTCAAACAGGTTCCAGTGTCTAAAAGGCGGTGACCGGCTTTGACGCCTCCACTAGAGGAATCTGGTAATAGACCTGGTTTAAATCCATGACAGTAAAAACCACAGCCTCGAGAAACCAAATGAAGCAATTATGGAGACCAGGCAAGGGCACAGATTCTAAGATCGCATTCTTATTCAGGGCCCAGTAATGCATCACAGTTCGAAAATCCCCCCCATTTCCCCTTGGGAACGAGAAATATCGGCGAGGCATAAGGAGACGTGGAGCACCTAATGACTCTGTCCTGCAGCATCTGATCACTCTTAGTGCACAATACCTTCATCTCCGGAGGAGAGAGCCTGTATGGAGCGTGACGCACCAAAATGTTATCAGTTAACTGGATGTTGTACTCCACAGATGCATAAGCCCCAACCTATCCAATAGAACGTTAAGATAGTGGTAACGTAGCTGTCTGACTTGCCTAGTTTGTTCTGATCTGAGACGACTCACATCAACCTGAATCCCTTCCTGAGATGCACCGTTAATGCCACCCGATGCCTACAGCAGCAGAAGACAAAGTTCTTGTCAGGACAGAACTTGTAATATAAACTCCCTTGGGCATAGTCGAAAATGAGACCAGTACGCTGCATAAAATCGCATGCCAGAATCAGGGGAGTATTCAACCTCTTAGCTATAATCAGAGAAACTAGCCAAAGAAAATTCGTGTACCGAGAAACTACCCTGCACCTCCCCTAGCAGGCCGGACGCGGTGGCCGAGCGGTTCTAGGCGCTTCATTCCGGAACTGCGCGACTGCTATGGTCGCAGGTTCGAATTCTGCCTCTGACATGGATGTGTGTGATGTCCTTAGGTTAGTTAGGTTTAAGTAGTTCTAAGTTCTAGGGGACTGATGACCTCAGATGTTAAGTCCCATATTGCTCAGAGCCATTTGAACCATTTTTTCCCCTAGCAGAGTTAACTATTGCCCACCAATGAGCTGACATTTCTGCTCAACAGAATGCGGGGCAGACAGTCTACATAAATGGCGAAATTCAAGATACCACTGTTGGTCAATTAGGCAGACAGAACTACCTGAATGAAGTAAAGCTCAGATGGCTTCTTGACCTAAATGGGTGCAGATGTAGGGGAAGGAAGTAGTCTTCGGTACACAGAACCACTTAGAATTCACTGGCCAATTGCTAGGACGAAATTATCTGGGAGCCACAACAGTAACACTGACGCGGTTGCTCCCTGTGTTGGCTAACCTGGACAACCTGCTGGATGTTTCCTTCCCCAGGAAGCTGCGTGCATGACAACACCTCTTGTTGTTCGTCCCCAAAAGCTAAAGCTTCAGCTGAGTCAATGAGTTCCTGAAACTGCTGTAACGGCTTGGGCCGCCTTGATAAAATGAAACGTGACTGGTCCTGAGGCCGCATTCCTCAATCATATGTTCGATGCAACTCTCTTCCGACACTTGCATATCAAGGGCTATCTCAGATGTGTGTACACAGTCGAAGTACCGAGCTAGGGTACATCTGGTGCCTGCACACGCCAATAGAAATCCTGTTTTAATTTCACGCGCATCTGCTCTGACAATTTTCTCCCCACTACTGACTGCCAAAGCTGCTTGAGATCGCAAAACTTCAGAAAAAATGGTACTGAGAACCCCTTTAGTAAGAGCTCAAAATAAGGGCTACTTACAACTGGATGCGGCATCTGAAGGGCATCTGCATGAAGTTGCAGATGAACGAGCAACCACAAAACAGATCTAATCTGACCTAATGTCTCCATTGACAACTCTTTCACTTCCTTCAATAAAGCGGCAAGAGGATTAGGCAGTTTAGCAAATTGTTCTGATAATGTAACCAGGGAAGGAGACGCCGTGACAGCAGCTGGCACAGAAGTGCTGGGTTCAGAACCCAAACCTCCCCCCTTTAAATGAAACGCCAACAGGCGAGATTGCAAAACACGTACGGTGTCCGCTAAGCGGGTATGAGTTTCTAAAAGGGACTGTGGCAAGCTAAGTGAGGTGAAACCAGCTAAACAATGATGTGCTTGAAATCGACAAATTTGCCTATGGGTGGGTTGAGCGGATTCTAATAAGGTTACAGTATGAGAGAGCCCATCTATAGCAGCAGAAAGACATGATATGAACTCACCACTATCAGTGAAGATGTCATTTGGTATCGTTACAGGAGCGTTGGTTGCTGCATAGCGACAGGCTGCAAGGTCTGCAACCCTTCCATCACATCAATGGCCGTGCACGCACAGTTCATATACCAGATGCTTGCTATGTAAATATGCTATTCCCTAGGCATGTGTGTGTGTGTGGCTGTGGTGGCAATGGTCTCCTGTAAACAAGGGACAGAAATAAATATCTGAGAAATGGTTCAAATGGCTCTGAGCACTATGGGACTTAACATCTTAGGTCATCAGTCCCCTAGAACTTGGAACTACTTAAACCTAACTAACCTAAGGACATTACACACATCCATGCCCGAGGCAGGATTCGAAACTGCGACCGTAGCGGTCGTGCGGTTCCAGACTGAAGCGCCTAGAACCGCTCGGCCACACCGGCTGGCTATCTGAGAAATAACCAGTAAAATTGTAAGGAGAAAGACAAGTGAAATAGAACTACAAGTCCTGTGAAAACATAGGAGGCCTGTCCGCAGCTTGTGGTCTTGTGGTAGCGTTATCGCTTCCCGCGCACGGGGTCCCGGTTTCGATTCCCGGCGGGGTCAGGGATCTTCTGTGCCTCGTGATGACTGGGTGTTGTGTGTTCTTCATCATCATTGATGCACGCAAGTCAACGAAATGGCGTCAACTAAAAAGAACTTGCAATACGGCGGCCGAACTTCCCCACATGGGGCCTCCTGACCAACAATGCCATACGATCATTTCATTTCATTTCATTTCGTAGGAGGTCTCACCACTCGTGTAGATAAAGCTCTGCTACCAGCTGGGACATGATGTTCTTCAACAGCCACCAAGAGCAATCGTAAGAAAACGCCAACACAGGCTTGTAGTACACAAAGATTTATTACACACATCCCCAAAACATTTTTACAAAATCTTTTAAAAAACTGGCTCTCCAACAGCCACCAATAACAAGGATAATCAAAGCCCTTATACAATCTTTACATGAGTAAATAGAATGAAACAGGTTAAGTAAAGATATTTCCTATTTAATTAAACAAATGGACCCCAATGAATATGAATGATAATCACAATTCCCCACAAAGGAAACAGCAATTTACTAGTACAAAATCCCCACAGGTGCATAAACAAGAGTATAGAAAATTTAATGACAACTTGTTAAAGAACAGTTTCTGCAATGGGAAGCTTAGTTGATAAACAGATCAACCGAATTCCATTAATAATATGGCGACTGTTACACTGAACTCACTCGTGGAATCCTAATCAACATATAACGCCAAATATATGCTATACAGTTATTTTAATAGTCACTTTAAATTCCACATAACGGGGGGCACACCTGACGGATGACCCAGACAGATGCATGAGAAACCGATTACTAGGATCAGGGGATGCACCTTGGTGCAACTGGAACACCCTAACGACAGAAATCCCCCCAAATAATAGTGAGAGAAAAATACTCAACTTCTGTTAACTACTGGTGCAAGCAGTGACATTAACAGAATACAGCTAAGTAGTGTGGAACATCATCAAAATGTAGCTGGCCAAGCTAATGGCAACCGGACACATTTTGCCCAAGGCACCGCCCCCTGTATCGGTCAATCCAGAACTGGTTGTGGTGGCTGCTGGTAATACAATGGAGCATTTAAAAAAAAAAGAGAAGGACAGACAATCAGACCAAAAGTGGCAACACGAAACACTCTAATTTAAAGGTTATACCACCTTTAAATTTAACACCCTCAACAGCAAGAAAACCTAAAATAAATGACATGGAAAATTATTTGCTTCTTACATTTCATAATTCAAAATTTTTGCAGACAGCCTTGCCTCCCGCCCCGCCCCCCCCCCCCCCCCCCCCGGCCCCCCCCCCCATTAACGAGCATAAAGTCAGGAGAAGTCAACAGCCTGCCAAACCAAGAATATTAAAACTATAATACAAGACACAAAAGTCACAGCCCATTCAAATGGAGACCACAGTATAAATTACAAGATACTAAAGAACATTAGAAACCCACTGTCTTAATACAAAACGTGGCCTGTGTGCTTTGCTAGAATGACTCACGCAGATTTCACACTACTCACGCTTAGTACTCTCGTCACTGGGCAGTGTTTTATAGCCTGAACACCACTGTTCAATATACAATGTATCTACTGGAACCAAGAGTGAATTCCATATTTCTGCCTCAACAGGGATAATGAGCTCAAATTGCGATCAGCTTGATCACTAATGCTACTTCAAAGAAAATAGTGGGTCCCCACCATTAGTAGGAACAAGCGATTAGACTCCACGTAGCTTACATAGTATAACATCCACGATATATATATATTTTTTACTTATAATGTGACGGGTGGAATATGAACGTGTGGAAAATTACATAACTCAATAATATTCATTCAGTTATGTAATTATTTCTTAAAAAGATGATAATTATGTAAAACAGAGACAATATTTGTCTCACATTCTTTGTTAATCTAAGTCATTCTTTTCTTTTGTTTTGTACCCTTTTGTCGTCTTCTTCTGATGTACGTCGCCAACGCAAAACGCGAATCGATTTGAGGTCTGTTGAATGAAAAACATTTAACGTAAAATTATAGTAGTTTTATGTTCATTTGCTGGTTAAAAAAAAAAACAAATAGAGCCAAATGCGTTAAAACTATTTATGATTAATTATTGAAAAATCACTTCCTCTTTTAATTATAACTTCGTATTAATTGTTTTATCATAGCTGCAAGAAGCGCAGCCATTGTTAGTTGCGATTATATAGCAACTTCGTCTGTACTTCTGGTTAAAATATCATGGGTTTGTGTTAAACTAATTTGCAGAACAGTTTGCAAAAGATTCTCTACATAGATCTAAAGAGTTTTCTGTGTCAATGTATATATGTATATGTGTGTTAGTTATAAGATTATTTTGTGTTGATGTATATGTGTCAGTGATATATGTAGACTTGTTGTATTATATTGTGTATAAAAGGGTTAGGCCAAGGAAACTGGTTAAACCTAGTGAGGATACGGAGGCAAAAATGGTATCAGATCCTCCAGTAGAACAATCTGTTCACACTTCTATTCAGTCATTAGAGAATTTAATTACCGATGACAATTTTGTAGATGATGTTCCGACAGGTAGTGAGACTGAAGAGCTGCTAAAGCGAACTGGCACTCCACCAGTCAATCAGTTAGAAAATAGAGACACTATTTGTACCAGCGCAGGGGCACAAGTGCACAATGCACAAGCTATGCCGTTACAGGATATGTTAACAGTATTATTCGACAAGTTTACTATCCAGCAAAGGGAAGAAAGAGCTAGAGAGATGGAATGTCAAACAGCATTATTCGAAAAATTTACTATCCAGCAGAGGGGAGAAAGGGCTAGAGAGAGACAGGAAGAAGAAATTAAAGACCAAGAAAGGGAAAGGAAATTAGTTAAAAATATAAACAACATATTTCTTAAAAAAGATGAGGAAATTGTCCACCAGATCAATCAAACTTTAAGCGAACAGGGTAGTGCAATTACTAATCTTGTGAAACAAGAGATCGATGCAGTGAAATCCACGATCGAACCATTAGTGAAAATTCCAGTTCAGATTAGCAACCTTCAAACTGATGTGGATAAACTTGAAAATAGATTCAAAGCTCTAGCCACAGCTGTCGAAACATTGCAGGAAGATATTCCTTCTGAAATTCATAGGCAAGTTAAAACCGAGATAGCCAGAGCGATGTATCCTGAAAATCGCAACCCACAAAATCTGTCAGTATGCAGCAATAACAACACTGATGCTGACAGGTGAACGTACACAGAACATTCTACACCAAATCTTGTTGTACCGCAAAGAAAACCAGACTTTGTTAGTCAAATGATTTTGCCACAGCAATGTGTGACAACAAGAAACAATCATGATAACGAAGCAGAGTGTACTTGTAAAAAGATAAATGCAACACCTGCAAATGATAGCAGTTCAATGCAGCTAACAACTCTGATGCATGAAGAGAGTCTCATCAAGCATCGGCAGTTTCAGATCTTCAATGAAGAAAACGAAAGAAACGTACACCCTGTTGTATTTATCCGTAATTTCAAAAGTGTTCTCCCAAAATCATGGTCAGAAGAACAAAAGATACAATTTGTGATATCACATATCTCTGGTGCTGCGTCATTATGGGCATTAAATGCCGCAGAAACTTGTAAAACCTTTCATGACTTTGAAAAGGCATTTTTAGATGAATTTTGGTCGGCGTCTATTCAAGAGCATCTTCATAATATAGTTTACGATGGCGAAGTCTATAATCCGAAATCAGGTTCATTAAGGAAATATTTTGAAAAATATATTAACATGACCAGATACTGGGATGAGTCAGTTACCACTAGAGATTTGTTACGAGTACTAAAAGCCAGACTTCCAGTCCACATTAGAGAGAAACTGTTCAATGTTACAGACACCGACTTAAAGAATTTCTGTCTGTAATCGATTCCTTGGATCTTGTGTAGAAGGACGCCAGAAAAACTTCTATCACCAATACAAACAGTCCGAACGGAAAGAATTCATGGAATTCAAACGATGGAAATAGAGGTGAAGCTCGTCCTAAACAAAATAAAAATAAATCTTATGGAAACAGCAATTACAACAATAACAGTAATAGAAACCAATACAACCAAGATTGTGGTTACAACGATAATAATAACAAGGATTATAGGAAAGCCAAAGAATACCAACAGCCGAATGGTAATCCAAGGCAGCTTCACAAACAGAATTCAAATTTTCATAGTGACATTAATAACCAAAAAATACGGAATGTCCACAGACCAGACAGTCCATACAAAGATAATCCAAAGAATATGCGCGGAGATAACGAATATTGGCGGCAACCAGGACCAAGCCATTGGCAACCGTTGCAAGGTTCTTTTAATACAGGCCAGCCGATAAGCTATGTCCAAGCTATTCCGATGTCAAGTAGCCAATATCCACCATGGTGGGATACAAACAGGCCACCTCCAACTCCAACAGAAAATTCATAAAATGTGAAAATAACAGAGGTACCTTCTGATACCAAACAAAATTCACAGAAGCCAACAGACTAATTGCGGTCCCTGTAGGCCTTCGCCAGGCGACTGAGGGCAACAAGGAAGGCAATAGGTCGAAGAAGCACAATATAAACATGATTCGATATCAGGATGGAAATAAATTAGAAGATGATTTATATCAAGAACCTGTCATTTCTGATAAGATAGAAAAGGAAATAATTCAAGCATCACCGGGAGTATAAATGGGATACCAACTACAATTCTGCTCGATACAGGTGCAAATGTATCCGTGATGAATATGCAATTTTTCAAGAAGGTTTCGCAACTAGGAAAATTACCGATCTTACCCATCACAAATTGCAAGGTTATTGGAGCATTAGGAAATAAGACACAAACCATAAAATTCCAGACACAGGCGGAAGTTACCTTAGGAAATGATCGCTTGACATGCATGTTCCTATTGATAGATAACGTATCCGTACCAGTGCTACTTGGACTACTTGGACTTGAGATCCTTTGGGAAAATGAAGGTATAATTAATCTCGCCCGGGGGATGTGTGATCTTAATCACCAACAGCAACCGATAACTTTGATGTTGAATTGGGAGTTCGGTGCAAACCTTCCATTAATGCAAAAGGTACATCTTTCTGTCACTAAAGAGAAGATGTTAATGTTGAACCCAGAGCACCTGCAGATATGTAGTCAAAACCGAAATAATGATGTACCCAGCAATGTGAAAGACATCGTGGCAACAATACAAGAAAAAAATAAAGGAGACAAGCATTACTACTTCTGAAGCTAAGCAATTGACCGAATTATTGTCTGAATATCATGAAGTATTCGTTGAACAACCTGGTATCATAAAAGATTTTCAATATAAAATGAATGTATTCCCACACAAGACCTATTGTAGAGCAGCTTACTCGGTTCCCTGGACTAAGAAGAACGAAGTCATGAAAGAAATACGCAAAATGCTGGATTGTGGAGTAATTGAAACATCTGATTCGCCATATAGCAGTCCTCTATTAGCAATTACAAAAGCAGACAAGAGTATATGCCTCGTCCGCGACGCACGAGATGCCAATAAAATTATAGTGCCCATGCAGATGAGACCAGAGAATTTGGACTAACAAATCCAGAAGTTCTTTGGAAAGAAATATTTAACCTCATTGGATTTGTGTTTTTCGTTCTGGCAAATTTTGCTATCAGAAGAATCTAGGAAATACACAGCTTTCGTATTAGGAGGTCAGAGCTATCAATTTCGTGCCCTTCCGTTTGGATTAAACATCAGTGCTGAAGTTTTTATAACGCCTTAGATGACATGCTGGGACCTCAGTTATTAGATCGAGTCACAGTGTATGTGGGCAATCTACTGCTAGCAATAGAAACGTGGGAAGAACACCTAGAATTAATACGAGATGTGTTAGACAAATTCCAAGCAAGAAGGGTCACAGTAAATTTAAAAAAATCTAAATTCGCTAGAGAAGAAATCAAATTCCTTGGACATGTAATATCACCGCAAGGAATAAGACCAGAACCTAGCAAACTGGAGGCAACAGAAAATTTTCCACGCCCACTCACGAAGAAACAGCTTAAAAGTTTTATTGGATTGGTATCTTTTTTCAGAAGATTTTTAACAACTCAACAACTTAATAGCGAAGCATTATTGGGTTTACTAAAGAATAACGCACAATGGTGTTGGACCTCGAAATGTGAAGAAGATTTTCACAGTATCAAAAGAGCACTTATTAATGCACCAATTTTACACCATCAGATATGCCAAAAGATTCTTTATCACAACTGATGCACCAAACTATGGGATCGGAGCATGTCTCTTTAAAACAGAAACCATCAACAATAAACTCGAGATCAAGATGATCGGTTTTGAAACTGGAATTTTAACTAAATGCAAATGTGCTTACACCATGACTGAACTTGAGGCACGGGCTGTGGTGTTTGCATTTTAAAAAATTAGATATTGTGTTTATGGGAAACATGTTAACGTGTTATGAGATCACCAAGCTCTGAGTTTCATGTTGACATGTAAATTACTACACGGGCAGTTAGCTCGATGGATTCTCGCTTTGCAAGAGTATGATTTTGAGATTAGACATGTTCATGGACCAGGTAATATTATTGCTGAGACATTATCTAGATTACCACAAGGGTTACCAGCATTTGCAAATCTAGTTGAAAATTCAACAGAGTACAACATTCTACTTATGAAGGACAAAGCAAATAGGCAAAAATATTTAGCATTGTGGAAAAAGCTGAAACAATGTCAAAAGAAGGATCTGATGTGGAAAAATATCAGCAAGCTGTTGGTGCCTTCCACAAATATTACCAGCTGAATAATGAAATTTTATTTTTCAAATCTGACTGTCCTAATAGTAGATGGCAAGTATGCATTCCATTAGACCTGCTCGATGATTTAATCTGGCTGACGCATTGGGCATGGGGGCACTTCGGTATTAATAAATGTTGCATGAAGATAAGTCAAAATTGTTATTATCCTTATTTAAGAAGAAAGGTGCAAGAACTTATCAGAAACTGTCAAATTTGTCAAAAGGCCAAACCGAGCAATATTTGCAGGGAAACTGAGCTGCATCCTATTATAGCAAAACATCCGTGACAGATTGCAGTCATTGATGTCGCAGGACCGCTACCAACTGCCAGAGGAGGAGTAAAACACTTGCTTGCAGTATACAATTTATTTTCCAAATACGTGAAAATGTACTCACTTAAAGCACTGACTGCCAGCACTATTGCAAAGAGACTAGCAAGCGATTACTTCAAATCTGTCGGTTGCCCATCCATTTGCACAACAGATAATGCTGCTTACTTCACTGGTGAAAGATGGAGAAACCTCATGAATGAACATAATGTCAAGCATATTTTAATTTCACGCTTTTCACTGAGTAGTAACCCGGTTGAAAGAATTTTCAGGGAATTCAACTGATTTATAAGAATGTACGCCCACAACAGGCATACTAAGTGGGTGGAAAAACTGAATAGTTTCATGCAAGCCTATAATAATTTGCCACACATGACAACTGGATTCACACCTTGTGAATTAATGAATGGAGAGGAGGAGGAAGAAAGCCAATGGGTTAAACCGATTCCAAAGATTGAAAATGAACAATTAAATTACCAGCAGAAGCTTATTATAGCTCTGCAGAATATAAATCGGAAAGTGGAGATCTGCAAGACGAAGTTTGATAAAAAAAGCTCACTAAAACCCAACAATACTGTGTCGGAGAATTGGTATTATTGCAGACACATCCCAAGGCATCAATAACAAAAAGAATGAACAAAAAGTGGCGATTACTGTATGAAGGGCCTTATAAGACAGCTAACATCCCACATGAGGGGTGCTACATACTAGAGGATGTGAATACAGGGAAGAGTAAGGGGCTATATTGCCATAAAGACATAAAAAAATATTTGCAATACAATGTTTGTATTTAGAAAGGACTAATAAGAGGTGCTAATGTACCGAACATTAATAAATGTGATGTTTAGTTTTAGTACTTCAATGATGTTATATGTTTGTTAGTTTGTAGGTTTACACATCAAGTGTCACAATATAATATTCTTGAATTATTTGTGCAAGGAGTAAAGAATCTCCATGATAAACACATTTTAATAAAAGAAATCAGTATCTTCATAAAAGTTCACTTAAATGTTATTGTATTAGATGTAATAAATTTTATTATTTTTTTGATTTAGCGTACATATAAATGAAATGCAAAAAATATTTTAAATGAGATTGAGCCATATAGTCCCATACATGCAACGAGTGTTGGTAATGTGTGAGCTGTGTGATCATGTCAGCCACCTCTCGAAATGTACACATTTCAGTACGAAGTCATATAAACTGACTTATCATAGACATTCCAGTTAAAAGAAGTCAAACATGGATCTCTGTTCCAAGAAATGATAAAATATGTGTATTTGCCATGAACATGGAAATGTACTGTTGTCTCGATTGTTCGAGAATAATCTAATGATCACAACAATGTAGCAGATTCCTAACGTTTTATACTGTATTATGTTTACATAACTGGATAAAATTTTGATCTTGTTATTCAGTTATTGTAATGCGAAAATATGTGCAAATGTTCCAGACCTCTTTTCATGAAAGGTGTCGTTCGCATATAGACTCTGTGTAAGTACTGTGGACATGTACTCATAGCAGTCAGAAAGTAGATCTGTGTCTTACAAGAACTGCACAAAAGTCTAGTGGACACTGATGTATTTAGCGAAAAATGTGAACTGTGATAAACTGTGATCAAGAAACCTTAAGACCACTCATGTAATGTCGAAGTTAACAGCAACGCTATGGACGTTAAGTTCTGTTGCCAATAATATCAGTTAAAAGGAACTTGTGACCTCTAACAATTCGATTTGGAGCATCTTTGCAGGTAAAATATTATGTGACTGCCTGTACAGCGAGCCGCACTGCGCAAAAACAATGCAATGTTGGCTTCGCAGCGTGTCGCGAGAGAGAAAGTGTAACTACATTCTCCGAGTATACACAAAGCACGCTATGGACACGAGTGTGATTAACACTGCCATGATTGAAATGTGCATATTGTGATGAATTCCGAAATGAATCACTACATTGTGCTGAACAGTGTCAAGATACAGGACATACTCCAAAAAAATGGGGCGACGTGGAAGAAATTTTTATAACGTCAACGACACATTGTCATGTCATACCGAAGAAATATATAAAACTGTTAAAAAAGTCATAAAACTTCAATGTATTTCAAACATATGACAGAAACATAAAATCGTGTTCCAGTATGTACAATCTCAACTATGTCAAGCCTGACTGTAAATAGTAGGTGAGTGTATTGTCTTCAAGCCCCTTGGACCGTTTTGATCCCGGTTCCGATTCCAGCTAACCCGAAATGGGGGGTGAATAATATAATCCAGGAAGTATCCGAAGCAATTTCCAAGGCAATACAGTCACAGAGTTTATTTTCATTGCTCAGTTCAAATACAATTTTGTGTGTCAAGTTACATTGAAATCAAATATTCGGACATTAAAAACAATGACTCTTCGTGGATTATGTGGACTGATACAAAAAAGGGTGAGGAGAAATAAACATGGTGAATAAACTATTTTTTTATCAGCCCAAAGGGCAATATAACATCCACAATATATATATATTTTTACTTATAATGTGACGAGTGGAATATGAACGCATGGAAAATTATGTAACTCAATAATATTCACTCAATTATGTAATTATTTCTTAAAAAGATGATAATTATGTAAAACAGAGACAATGTTTGTCTCACATTCTTTGTTAATCTATGTCATTCTTTTCTTTTGCTTTATATCCTTTTGTCGTCTTCTTCTGATGTACGTCGCCGACTCAAGACGCGAATCGATTTGAGTTCTGTTGAATGAAAAACATTTAACGTAAAATTATAGTAGTTTAATGTTCATTTGCTGGTAAAAAAAAATAGAGCCAAATGTGTTAAAACTATTTATGATTAATTATTGAAAGCGCAGCCATTGTTAGTTGCAATTATATAGTAACTTAGTCTGTACTTCTGGTCGAAATATCAAGGGTTTGTGTTAAACTAATTTGCAAAGCAGTATTAACAATTTTTTTGGTTGCATCAATTGAAATGATTAATTATTTATTGAGAAAATGAAAATCTTAATTAAAAAAGAAATCCTCTATCTTTTGGTGGCCACTATCTTAACTTTTATCTCAGCGGCAAATTTAAATTACTTGAAACTGCGAACAATATTCTGATGTGTAAGAAATAAATTTGCACCGGTGGTTCTGAATTCTATTTATAAAAAAAAATTAATCGAATCGCACTGCATCTTCTAAGAACAGTGCTGATGGTAGTTATTGTTGAACAAGATTTCATTCCTGATGTATGAGGCCAAAATTAAACTACGCACAAATCAAGGAGAAAAACATTTCTGGTACCATACCTCAGTGTTGTGTGCGGGTGGTATTCTGTGGTTCCTTTTCATGATCAGTTTGCTAAGAATAATGAAATCCATCGAAGATAAAAATTGTAAAAGCTCTGATGTATGATCTGTAATTTTAGTGATATGACCACAACTTACAGTCAACATTATTACACTACATCAAGTGGAATTCTTGTGCAATTTGAACAAAATAATTATCTGGGAGAAGTTGTAGTATGAATATTGCATTATACATGTGTATAATATTGTTAGTATTATTTACAAAATCAAATCAATGTAACTGCTAAATATCAGAGTGAACTCAAACCGCAGAATACCATAGAGTATCATATCATCCATATTCATTGCATTTGTCCATGTTGATGATACGTATTGCCACCACAATAGGCATCCGGCAGCAAGCCATACTATATATATTCTTGTTAGTACATTAGAAACCATCGCCATAAGTCTGGCACAGACACATTTTGCAAATCATAACATGGCGCCGCGAGCAAACAACGCTCTATGTAACAGTCACTGTGAGACTCACCAACAGAATCTACTGCTATACCACAGGCAAGCATGACCTCTGTTGCCATGGAGTGGAAAACCAAGACTCACCTCATTGGAAGTTCTGCACTTAAATAGCGGCCAGAAGATGAAAACCAAAGAGAAAACATATGTGCCAGAACCACCTGGATTACTGCCCCAACTAGAAAGAGAATCAATGGTGGCAGTGATTCCCCTATGGCTCAAATAAGTTCTCATACATTACATTTGTCTTTAACAACAAGCAATACTCCCATTTTATTCAAAAAATAAAAATCTATTAAATATTTTCTTTATAAATCAGTTCCACCAAAACTTGTCTCTATACACAAAAGACCGAAACTTTCATTTTATTTAAAAAATAAAGAACCTAATAAATTTTTCCTATATAAGGAAGGTCTGTCAAACATCATCTATCTCTACCAACGATTGTAATTTTCATTTAAAAACTCAAAGGTTTATTTCAACTGTAACTTTATAAGTTCAAAAAATCTAAATTTTTTATATAAATAAAGGCAAAACAAAAATGTGCTCCAAAACTGAACTGTTTAAAAACTTAGAAATTTATTGTGAAGAAAACCTTGGATTTAGTTGTGTACATCCAGAAAATTATTATAAGGGAAAAATTTATTCAACTGTAACCAGACAAGATCCAAGGAATTTACTGATTATTTTAATATGAAAGAAATGTAGAAGAGAGAACTAAGATATAAAAATATATAAGGACTTCATGCAAATTGTAAAACAAAAATCTATTAAATTATTCTAAACTTAACCAAGACAACATAAATAACAACGATAACAAATTCAATAAAAGTCTTTAAAAGAACTCCATGAAATGAGTAAAACTAAAAATTTAAAAATACATTACAAACTTCATATACAACATTTAATCGATATGATAATATATAAATATAGATATTGAGAGTTATTTTCAAGAGCATCTAGTACAGAAATATCAAGAAATTAAACAAAAGTACGATCTGAAAATATTTCAAGTAACATTTTCTAGATTAGGATGATTTTTTAAATCAACTAAACAAGTGAATAGAAAATATTCTGCTTTAATATAGAATAATGACTTCAGTAATCATTAATGTTGGTGATATTGTTCAACCACGGAACTTTATTAATCAAACTAAAGAAGAAGTTACCACTAAATTTAAGAATCTTCTCATATGAAGAAGCATGAGTAAAACTAATATGGAACTTTATTTTAATTTTGAAAGACAAGACAAAACAAGAGTTTAATATTAAAACAAGTAATGAAGTTTTATTACGGGCATCTAACTTACAAGATTATTATCAAAAATTTATGAATAAACTATTAACTGAAATAGAAGAAATTCAAAAAAAGCATCTGGTTGGTCTTTATTTTACATAAATAGTTTACAATTAAGTATTTGTGGACACAAACCAATAACTGTTACTCCTTATATCGATTTACCAAAAGAAATGAAAGACAAAAAAGCAGAAATTAATACAAAAAATACAGCTGAAATATATTTTGTATATTCAATGAAATCAGCTTCATATTCAGCAAATGATCATATAGAAAGGTTTAATAATTACAAAAAATATTGGAGGTGTTTTAGGTCTAATATTTGGAAGAAAGAAAATTTAATTCCCTGTTAAATTAACAGATGTACCAAAATTTGAAAAGAAATCAAATATTCCCATTAATGCTTAAACTTATATTTACACTGAAAAGGAAGAACAATTTGTTGTTCATCTTGTGTACCATACAAAAAATTAACAGGAAAAACATATTAATTTCTTTTAATTTGAGATAAAATAATTCGCATTATTGCAGGGTAAATAAATTATCTAGATTAATTAGTTCACAGATGACTAAAAACAATGGAAAAGACAAACATAGATACAATTGCATAGAATATAAAGAAGTAAAAATAGATATGACCATAGAAGATGAAAACATTGAATTTGCAAATTATATTTCAATATAAGTGTCTTTTGTAATTTATGCATATTTCTAATGTCTCTTAGAAGAAGTTAACAGTTTACAAACCAAGTTCTGTGAAATCTTATATTAGTAAATATCAAAAACATATTCTGTTTTGATTTAGTTGTTATATTAAATATTATATGACTTTAAAATACTCGTAACACATACTGGTATAGATGCAACAAAAAAATTTGTTGAAATGTTGAAAAAGTAAACTTGAAAGATAGATGAAATATGTGACCGAAATATTCCAATGAAATGACAAATGAAGTTAAAATAAATTCAAAAACTTGTTTTTTTGTGAAAAATACACTAAAGGAGAAAAAAGGACGAGACAATTTTTGTTAAACAGGAAAATATCAAGGATCTGAAGATCTAGATTGTAATCTTAATTGTCAGAATCTTAATTTAATTCCAGTTTGTATTCATAATTTAGAAAATTATGTTGTTCATTTGTTTATCAAACAATTAGCAATAAATAATTAAGATATTAATACTATTCCAATTAATAAATAAAATATATTTATTTTAGTACAAAGACTGAAGAAGTATTATGTTAAAATTCTTAGATATGTTTAAATTTATGGCCTGAAGTATTGATAAATTAACTTAAAATCTTACAAAAGAATAATTTAGGGAAACTGCAAAATATTTTAAAGGTAAACAATTAGATTTAATGATTAGGAAAGGAGTTTTTTCCCTAAGAATATATCAATTGAGAAGAACTATTAAAAGAAACAAAATTGCATGATATAGAATATCTTTATTCAAAACTTGACGAATGAAACGTTTCTGATGAAGACTATAATCCTGGCAAAACTAAACTGAAAAAAAATTCAGTAATAAATATTTATATGAATATACAAAATCTGATGTTTTAATACTAGCAAATATTTTTGAAACGTTTAGAGATACATCTATCAAATCCTATAAACTTGATCCATCTTGGTATTTTACAGCCACTAGTTTACCTTGGGATTCTATGTTAAAAACAACAAAAGTTGAATTCGATTTATTATAATGATGTGATTTTATATCTTCAAAAAGGAATTCGAGGTGGGCTTTCTCAAAGTATTAAAAGATATACTAAATCAAATAAAAAATCTATGAATAATTTTGAGTCAGAAAAATATTCAAATTGTATTGCGTATTTAGACGTAAATATTTTATATGATCGAGCAATGTATCAGTTTTTACCATTTATAGATTTCACTTGGTTAAATCCAAAATGTTCCATTTCGAAAAATACTTAAAATACCAGACAATAATAAATATTGTAATATTTTGGAAGTCGATTTAAAATATCCAAAAAATTACATGATTTACATAAAGATTTATCATTAGTTTTGAATGCATTATGGGAACAGCAGTGATCAATAAAATTGTAAATAATTACTATTAAAAACAGTCTTGATCACAATTTATTTTATAAGGTGACCGGTTTCGACCACTGCTGTGGTCATCTTCAGACCTACAAGATGTATACAAAGCATTAATTAGAGGGCTACAGGCATTAATGAAAATACATAGAGTTATACGGCTATAAAACGTTGAATTACCATTGAGTGGAAACCCCTTTCTGTTGGAGAATCACAACTGGAGAAACCAGTGCACGTCTTACTTTATATAATGGAGGCTCCACCCACTTCTGACTGCATGATGTCATTATTAACCAATGAGTTATAAGTCGAATTACAATTTAAAATTTCTTAGTTAAAAGAACCTTGTCAAGAATTAGAAATAAATATACATTAAACTTTGCTTATTTAACAGCTATTGTCAATTAAAAAGCGTTAAAAATATTTAAAAATGTAGGAAAATGAACTTCAGTTTGGCAGTACATGGGTTGCCCTCTCGTGGCCTGTCAGTGAACCATTTGAAACCACTGGTTGCTATGGTGAAGTTAGACGCCGTTACAAAGATGAAGGAGCAAGCTTTTTCCACTGAAGTTGTTGTAGAGTCGATAGTTGAACTAGTGGTTGCCATGGTGAGGACAAACGCCAATGCAAAGATGTGGCAGCAGGCTTCTTTCCAATGAAGTTGTGGCGTCAGACGATGTATTATTGAGCAGCAACTTGTCTTTATTGAAACGAAAAGAGTAAGCTACAATAATCTGTAGCTGATATATATAACTCATGCTGCACAAATACGCTATGAAGTAGTTGACTGTATATATAAAATATTATCTATGAAGTTAGTATGTAGATTACCAGTGCCATTTTTTTTTTATAAGGCATTGCTATTCTTCAAGTTACATACCAGTCATATAAGCAAATAAAATTGAAAGAATTTAAAATTATAAAATTATTAAATTATGAGCCATTGTCAATAATAAAATAAAACGATGTGAATTGGCAGTCTAAAAGCATAAAAGCAATAATTCTAAAACAGGTAGTCAATCATAAAATAATGTTTGGTAAAATACAATTACAATGTAAAGATAAAATTATTTGCTAAAAGTCTTAATAATTAGAAAGACCTTTTTTTTTTTAAAAACAAATACAGAAGAGTAGACATTCTAAAGCAGATCATCGAAAAGCTCAAAGAAATGTTTGTCTTTGAACTGAAGTTGTTCGTTTAAAACAGATAATGGATTACTTTTGTGAAGTGAAAAAATTTCAATTTCTTCTAAGGTATTTAGCAGTGGTCCTTTTGGCACAGTATGTAATATTTTCAAATTCCTAGAAATGCAACCCTCAGAATGATTGTATTCATCAAGATGTTGACCGAATATTGATTTGATACGTGCAGCACCAGTAGTATGTTCTCTGAAACGTGTTAAAAAGTTTCGGCCAGTTTGGCCAATATACTGTTTCTCACAGTCATTACATATTATTTTATAAACACCTGACTTTTGGTATCTATTTGAGTCTCCAATTGTGTGTTTCAGTTTCATCTGTAGGGGGTTATTAGTTTTAAATGCTATTGCCACGCTTGTGTTCCTAAATAATTTATTTATTTTATCTGAGATAGGTCCCATGTATGTCATTTGTGTAAATCTCTTCTTGAAATTTATAACGGCATCATTTTTTTTCTTGTAATTTTTTATATAACAGATCAACTTGATGGGAATTATAATTGTTAGCAACTGCTATCTGTTTTAATGTATCAATTTCCTTTTGGATAGCATCATGTTGGAGAGGTAATTTCAGTATCCTATAATTTTAAATTCTTTCAATTTTATTTGCTTATATGACTGGTATGTAACTTGAAGAATAGCAATGCCTTATAAAAAAAAATGGCACTGGTAATCTACATACTAACTTCATAGATAATATTTTATATATACAGTCAACTACTTCATAGCGTATTTGTGCAGCATGAGTTATATATATCAGCTACAGATTATTGTAGCTTACTCTTTTCGTTTCAATAAAGACAAGTTGCTGCTCAATAATACATCGTCTGACGCCACAACTTCATTGGAAAGAAGCCTGCTGCCACATCTTTGCATTGGCGTTTGTCCTCACCATGGCAACCACTAGTTCAACTATCGACTCTACAACAACTTCAGTGGAAAAAGCTTGCTCCTTCATCTTTGTAACGGCGTCTAACTTCACCATAGCAACCAGTGGTTTCAAATGGTTCACTGACAGGCCACGAGAGGGCAACCCATGTACTGCCAAACTGAAGTTCATTTTCCTACATTTTTAAATATTTTTAACGCTTTTTAATTGACAATAGCTGTTAAATAAGCAAAGTTTAATGTATATTTATTTCTAATTCTTGACAAGGTTCTTTTAACTAAGAAATTTTAAATTGTAATTCGACTTATAACTCATTAGTTAATAATGACATCATGCAGTCAGAAGTGGGTGGAGCCTCCATTATATAAAGTAAGACGTGCACTGGTTTCTCCAGTTGTGATTCTCCAACAGAAAGGGGTTTCCACTCAATGGTAATTCAACGTTTTATAGCCGTATAACTCTATGTATTTTCATTAATGCCTGTAGCCCTCTAATTAATGCTTTGTATACATCTTGTAGGTCTGAAGATGACCACAGCAGTGGTCGAAACCGGTCACCTTATAAAATAAATTGTGATCAAGACTGTTTTTAATAGTAATTATTTATCATTAGGACCAAAAGGAGGAAATAATACACTAAGAAAATCATTAACAACATTAAATAATAAGAATAATGTGTATTTCATTATAGAAATCTTAAACAATGTTTACATTCTGTTTTAAAACTAATGAAAATTCACAGAATCTTATCATTTGAACATCCTATTTGGTAGATAAAATACTATGATTTTAAGACATATATGAGAAAAGATGCAGCTAACAAATCTGAAACATATTTCTGTAAATTAATGAATAATAAAGTATTTGGAAAGTACTGCTCCATCTCCCACCATTCTATTGCTGATTGACTTTTTTGATTACCTCTTGGACAAGACTGGCCATTTGATGAAGATCCCTGCTTGTGTTTCCACTTAGACACTGCAGCAGAAGAAGTGGTCGCCAACCTGCCACTGGACGCCAAGCTCGTCTCCCAGTCCTGTGGGAGATTCTCCACTGGACGCACATCAGGTAGCCAGCTGACCAACAACAATGCATCACCTGGAGCTGCAACCTTATTGGTATTGCCAGTATGAGTTATCCACCCTATGGGGGGTCTTTCTCCTCCAGAGCAACACTGGGCGGACCATGGTCATCATCTCCATGGTTATCCAGCAGCAGGTCCTCACTCACCTCCAGGAGGAACATTGGGTGGTGGTGCTTATTAAGGGACTGGGCCACTAACGTGATTATTGATAGGGCATGAACACAGATATCATCACAATGATTACTTCTTGTCTCATGTGTCAGAGTAGGCAAGCAGCACACCTGCATCAGTTCCTTCCTTGGCGTGATGTCTCAATCCCTTGGTTCCACCTCCACATCGATTTTGTGGGGCCATTTCTTGGGTGCTCCTGGCTCTTCTTGGTCAACGCCAGTACCGGATTTCTGTTCATCTCGCAAATGTCCAATACTCCCATAGGTGCACAGCTGCATCTTTGCCATTGAAGGTTTGCCTGAGACTATTGTTAATGACAATGGGTCTCTATTCACATCAGCAGAATTTACAACTTTTTGCTCCAAAAATGGAGTTGAACTTCTCCACATAACCCCATTCCATTCTTCTTCCAAAGGCCGAGGAGAACGGTTGGTTTGCACACTTAAAATGCAGATGTCCAAGCTGATCTTCCGCCATCCTTTAGAGACAGTGTTGTCACTCTTTTTGGCAAGTTACTGGTTTACTCCAAAGACAGATCTACTCTGAAGAAAGCTTACATGGGCATGCACATCGGTCGTTGCTTTCTTTGATGCACCTTTCCCCACCTCCATCCCCAACCAGCGGGCCTGAGTCACTGACTTTCCATCCAGGACCCAATTATCTACCCAATAGGTCGTCTCCATTGGGTCCTGGGTTTTATCTCCACTTGCTAGGGGAGGGCATGGTGGAGGTTACCTTACTTATGGGCCCTACATGTCGTAAATATGTTAATCAGTTGTAAACCCACCACAGGGGGATACCAGTTTAATGTGACTTACCCTCCTCAGGTCTCCATCCCCCTGGGAGCTCAAGATGCTCGCTCTACCAGGGCCTGGCATTGCTGACAAGCCCACAGCCTTCACATCTCCTCAACCATCAGTGCGACCAACAACATGGACATGGAGCCCAACATACCATCTGCCCTGACCACTGACACAAGTCTGGTGGAACCATAGGACATTGAGATCCACTGGGCTTTCTCTACCCACATGGGGGGAGGGAGGGGGGGGGGGAAGGGGCAATATGTCTAGGCCCAGCACTTGCAACACCGGCCACCTGCTGAAAAGATTCCTAAGGTCGGCCCTGTACTGAGTGCGGATCAGCTTTGCTGGTCTTGCTGTGCAGTAGTATCTCATTGGAGGTCACCAGGCAGCCTCACATGCACCAGAGGTGGTCTTGGCGCACATGAACTAACTTTTTTCCACACAACATGTAATGGGAAATAGTTCAAATGTATCATGGAGTGAGCGACCTATATAGGCCTGTGACAAGGCTCAGAGGTGTTTACACCGAGTGAGCCACCTCAGACAGGATCTGAGAGCTTGTGCTCTTCATTAGTTAGGTGCTCTTTCCAGTGCCATCGTAGCAGCTGCGGCGCTGTCCACCATCAGCTTACCGCCGAGACGTCGACTGACCTGGAGCTCTCCACGTCATCGCGCATCCATTAAAGTTACGCGGTTTTTGACACCATTCATCAAAAAGCACCAGAATAATTGTTTTGTTGTTTAACTTTTTCATCTTGGCCTAGAGATAGTTTTTTGTTGTATAACAGGAAAACTGGTTTTTGTATTTTTTGATTCCTCATCATGGGCCTCAGAATCGGCCAGCAGATCAGTTCCTTTGTATGTCAGAAGAGACACTGTTTTCGCAGTTTAGGGTTAATGAAATCCTTACAAGTGACTTGGAACTTTTTCTTTGCCTGGTGAGTAAATTGCTCAGTAAGTGAACAGACTTATATTCAAAGCTTTGCATGTATATTCAGCGGGTTACGTAGTTTTAACATAGACCTTAAGACGTACGGAATATATTCGTCTTTCCAAAGGATATTATTACAGACGCGGATTTGAGGCATCTTGCTTCTTAATGCGAGTCCACTGTGCTAACCACTGCACGGCCTGCGTTGTAACAGACTTTAATTCAGTGTATGAAGCTCGAGAAAAAATCAGCAATTTCTGGAGTGAAACTTTCCTCGAAGAAGCGTACACTCGCTATCTCTGGGGAGTAGAAATATCAATGCATAACTGCCACTCCATCAGATCTTTTTTAAGTGGCACTCTTTTTCTCCATGTTCCCCGATGTCTGCCCGCCGATGGCGCTCATGGGCAACTGCAGTCGCGACCGCCGCGCTGTGGTAAGTTACTTACGCCGGCACTATTCCATTTCCGGGCGCAGTGCCGCACAGCACACGACTTCCTGAAACTGAGCGTATGCGCACAGCTAGCTAAACCATATGCGGTATCCGCAAGCTGACCGAAAAAGAAGACTGGTGATGTGATTCGAGTTCTGAAATTATACATTTGCGTGTTGGTTGCTTTCAACAGTCGTACATTTTTTTTTCCTTCGTTGAACGTTTTGAGATGATGAAATATGCAGTATGCAGCCCAGTTGCTCCTCACCGTCCATGTAGAAACACATCGCGCAGAGCATTTACTACATAAGACCGGTGTTTAAACCACTACACAACTGCAGACAGATAGATGACAATACTTCCTTCGCTGGGGACCATAGTCATTAAAAATTTTTTGAAAGAAATTCCCGCCATTTTACTGTTAATTGTTCGTTTATTTTCCACAACCATGATTCCGGCTTTGTAGCCATTCTCAAGTGCACGTTGAAATGTTCAAATATGCCTGACTTGTCTGACGATGACGATAACACGTCACAGACAGGTCAGACACATTTTAACATTTCAAATGCCCTTGAGAACGGCATCAAGCAGAAATCGTGATTGTGTGAAATAAATGAAAAATTAATAGCCAAATGGCGAAAATTTCATTTAAAAAATATGATATATTGCGTTTGCTACAATGGTTCTCGTATGGAATATTTGTTTTGACAAGATGGGACTCACAAAGTACCTAGTCAGTAGTTTTAGCCTTTTTTTCTTATATATAGCACATTAACCGTGCTTTTAGGGACTAATTACTCAAGACGTCAAAATGCAGAAAACCACACATAGACTGCCATTTAACTGTATACAGTGAGTCTCCTGCCGTTTAACTGTATACAGTGAGTCTCCCTACTGGAATAGAACAACATGTATGCACTGAGGTGCCAAATTCATAGGATATCGATATGCGCATATAGATGTGGCGGTAGTGTTGCTTACACATGGTATAAAAAGGGCACTACTTTGGTGGGACTGTCATCAGGTGATGCAAGTGAAAAGGTTTCCGATGTGGTTGTGGCAGCGCGAAGGGAATTAACAGACTTTGAACGTGGAATGGTAGCTGAAGCTACGCGTGGGGAACTTTCCATTTCGGATATCGTTAGGGAGTTCAATTTTCCGAGATCCAAAGTGTCAAGAGATCCAAAGTGTCAAGAGTACTCCGAGAATACCAAAGTTCAGTCATTGCATCTCACGACGGACAACGCAGTTGCGGATGGCCTTCACGTAACGACCGAGAGCATCGGCGTTTGCGTAGAGTTCCCAGTGCTAAAAAAACCAGCAACACTGCGTGGAATAGCCGCAGAAATCAGTGTGGGACGTACGACGAACGTATCAGTTAATACAGTGTGGCGAAATTTGGCGTTAATGGGCTATGGCAGCAGACGACCGACGCAAGTACCTTTTCCAACAGCATGACGTCGCCTGCAGCGCCTCTCCTGAGTTTGTGACCATATCAGTTGGGCCCTAGACGACCGGAAAATCGTGGCCTCATCAGATGATTCCCGATTTCAGTTGCTAAGAGCTGATGGTTGGTTTCAAGTGTGGTGCAGAGCGACCCCACGAAGCCATGTCCCCAAATTGTCAACAAGGCACTGCGCAAGCTGTTGAAGGCTGTGTTTACATGGAATGGACTTGGTCGTCCGGTCCACTGAAGCGATCAGTGACCGGAAATTTTTATATTCAGGTACTTGGAGACCATTTGCAGCGATTCGTGGACGTCTTTGTTCTCTGCACAATGCGCATGCCACTGGGCCACAATTGTCAGTGACTGGTTTGAAGAACATTCTGGACAAATCGAGCGAAAGATTTGGCCACCCAGAGCGCCCAACATGAATCCCATCCAACACATAAGGGACATAATCGAGAGGTCAGTTCGCGCACAAAATCCTGCACCGGCAACACTTTGGCAATTATGGACGAGCCGGCCAGGGTGGCTGTGCGGTTCTAGGCGCTACAGTCTGGAGTCGAGCAACTGCTACGGTCGCAGGTTCGAATCCTGCCTTGGGCATGCATGTGTGTGATGTCCTTAGGTTAGTTCTAAGTTCTAGGCGACTGATGACCTCAGAAGTTAAGTCACATAGTACACAGAGCCATTTTTGAATTATGGACAAAGTAGAGGCAGCATGGCTCAATATTTCTGCAAGGGTCTTCCAGCGACTTGTTGAGTCCATTCCGCGTCGAGCTGGTGCACTATACAAGGAAAAATAAGGTTCTACACGATATTAAGAGATATCCCCTGAGTTTTGTCACCCCAGTGTATGTTCCTTAATGCAGTAAACGGCCTCGATTCCCACCTTTCTCGATCAGTTCTCTTCTGCAGAACCGACGATTCTTCATTGACCTCCAACAACAGCGCAGCCTCTAGAGGCTATAGAAAAATGGTTTTCCCCAGGGAAGTATGTTGGCTCCAGTTCTGTTCAATATACACTACTGGCCATTAAAATTGCTACACCAAGAAGAAATACAGATGATAAATGGGTATTCATTGGACAAATATATTATACTAGAACTGACATGTGATTACATTTGCACGCAATTTGGGTGCATAGATCCTGAGAAATCAGTACCCACAAAAACCACCTCTGGCCGTAATAATGGCCTTGATACGCTTGGGCATTGAGTCAAACAGAGCTTGGATAGCATGTACAGGTACAGCTGCCCATGCAGCTTCAACACGATACCACAGTTCTTCAAGAGTAGTGACTGGCGTATTGTGATGAGCCAGTTGCTCGGCCACCATTGACCAGACGTTTTCAGTTGGTGAGAGATCTGGAGAATGTGCTGTCCAGGGCAGCAGTCGAACATTTTCTGTATCCAGAAAGGCCTGTACAGGACCTGCACCGTGCGGTCGGGCATTATCCTGCTGAAATGTAGGGTATCGCAGGGATCGAATGAAGGGTAGAGCCACAGGTTGTAACACATCTGTAATGTAACGTCCACTGTTCAAAGTGCCGTCAATGCGAACAAGAGGTGACCGAGACGTGTAACCAATGGCACCCCATACCATCACACCAGGTGATACGACAGGATGGCGATGACGAATACACGCTTCCAATGTGTGTTCACCGCGATGTCGCCAAACACTCATGTGACCATCATGATGCTGTAAACAGAACCTGGATTCATGCGAAAAAATAACGTTTTGCCATTCGTGCACCCAGGTTCGTCGTTGAGTACACCATCGCAGGCGCTCCTTTCTGTGATGCAGCGTCAAGGGTAACCGCAGCCATGGTCTCCGAGCTGATAGTCCATGCTGCTGCAAACATCGTCGAACTGTTTGTGCAGATGGTTGTTGTCTTGCAAACGTCCCCATCTGTTGACTCAGGGACCGAGACGTGGCTGCACGATCCGTTACAGCCAGGGGGATAAGATGCCTGTCATCTGGACTGCTAGTGATACGAGGCCGTTGGGATACAGTACGGCGTTCCGTATTACCCTCCTGAACCCACCGACTCCATATTCTGCTAACAGTCATTGGATCTCGACCAACGCGAGTAGCAATGTCGCCATACGATAAACCGCAATCGCGATAGGCTACAATCCGACCTTTATCAAAGTTGGAAACATGATGGTACGCATTTCTCCTCCTTACATGAGGCATCACAACGTTTCACCAGGCAACGCCGGTCAACTGCTGTTTGTGTGTGAGAAATCGGTTGGAAACTTTCCTCATGTCAGCACATTGTAGGTGTCGCCACCGGCGCCAACCTCGTGTGAATGCTCTGAAAAGCTAATCATTTGCATATCACAGCGTCTTCTTTCTGTTGTTTAAATTTCGCGTCTGTAGCACGTCATCTTCGTAGTGTAGCAATTTTAATGGCCAGTAGTGTATATACTATAATCCAACCTATACCGCCAACTACAGCAGTTTCTTGTACGCCGATTATCTCGCTCTGGCAACCCAAAGCACAAACTTCGATTCACTAGAAATCAGCCTAAAGAGTGCTCTTGAAGATCTGTCAAAATACTACGGAACAAACCAGCTTAAACCAAACTCATCAAAGGCACAAGTGTGTGCTTTCCATCTAAGAAATAGGGAGGCCACCCGCAAATTAAAGGTAGAATGGTCAGGAGTTAAATTGGAACACTGTGACACCCCAAAATACCTTGGAATGACACTCGACATATCTCTGACGTTCAAAAAACTCTACATGAATTTCAAATAAAAGTCTCCACCAGGAACAAATACTGAGAAAACTGGCTGGATCACAGTGGCACAGCCAAGCTCAAACCGTCCGAACTTCTGCAGTGGCATTATGCTACTCCGCTGCGGAGTATGCCTATCATGTCTGATATAAGTCAACACATGCCAAACAGGTGAATATTGCTCTAAACAACACTTGCATAGTTACAACAGGCCGCTTGAAGTCAGCTCCAGTAGAATGGCTCTACCATCTTACAGGAGTTGCAGTACTCCTGTTCGAAGAGGTACTGCAGCAGCCTGGGGAAGAACGAAACTGGAGTAGGAAAAAATGCATACATGCATGAGCGACAACCCTACCCACAACGGCTAAGTTCAAAGAAAAGTTTTCTCAGAACATCGGAGAAACTAACAACCACTAATCAAGAAGCCAGCCTGCAACTATGGAGGGCTTAGACATCCCACACTCCTGGTTGGAAAATATTTTCACAATCTTTACCCCTGGTTATCATGAGAACTGGCCAATACAGAAGTCCTTGGATAGGCTGAGGTCAGGAGTGGGCAGATCGTGGACTAGCCCGTCAAAATGGGGATACATTAAAAAAATGTGACTGTGGGAAAGATCAGACTGTTCAACATATGCTTCAGTGTCGACTGTGTCCAGCAGCCTGCACAGAAGGTTATTTCCACCTGGTAACAGAAAATGCACTGAAAGTGGCCAAATTTGGGTCAAAGATTATATTAACTGTGTTGATCTGTCAATAATTGTATAAACTGTGTGTTAAGTGTGTTTCTGACACGAGAATAATAAAACTGACTCCAGGGGTAAGATTACACACTGGACAGTGTACTGTTTCTCCTGGGTGGACTTCGGTTTTAAAAAAAATGTAAACTAAATATTACGATAAATTTTATAAATAATCGACAAGTACTCCAAAGAAAAAGAGATAGAACTATAATGGACATGTTATCCCATGGATTCTTGCGCTTATATGCATGAACTGTCTTTCCTTTGTCTTTCACTTATCTTATCTGCTTGGATTTGGACCGAAGAGGACGTTCTTGTGTAAAGCTCATCTTGCTGTACCAGCTGATAATGTAAGTTGTACTTAAAACCCGAAATATATAATGGTTATTTTGTCAAAAGAATTTATGTATGTGGTCAATAAATTGGTAGTCTGATATCTGGGTTGTCTTAAGTAGATATGGGCCTTAACAAAGAATTTTCATTGTTAGGCCCCATCTTAGAAAAATCTTTTTAACATTTTTCTTTTAGCTAATCTACGAGACGTGCCGTCGGTTAGAACAATTAACCTTATTTCAAATCCCACAAGACCAGAGGCAACTACTAATAATTTAACAATTTTACTTACACATTTTCTTTATATGACGAGATAACATCCCAGTTAAAAAAGGTCTGGTCACAGGATTCCATTTCCATTACAGGATTTCATTAGTAGATGCTATTCTTGCTATCTCATATTGGGGAATCGAGACGAAACCACGATGTTAAGTTACGTATTGCAGTAGTGTGCATCGAAAAGACTTGGCAAATATTCTCTGGTGTAGTAAGTACACCACTTCTCACGAGCCTGGAATAATATCTGCAGTGTTAGGTAAATAAGAAAAGGACAATTAATTATCGACGATTACATAACTACGCTGAGAACTGAGCTAGTTTACTGAGTGCTTATACACGTCAGGCTAAATTAAACAGCATATTACACATGTTGTAATATTCCTACATTAGTTATTTCTCTTTTATGCTGAGCCATTGCATTAATGTGTGTTTCTTTGTTATACATATAAGTCACGGCTCATATTCATTCTATTATATTACGCTGATAGCAAAGAAAAAGAGTCACAAATAATTTTTATTTTATTACAAGTCAGCAGTCAGTACTCAACAATCAGACCTTTGTTAGGAAGGGTGGTGCATTTATGTTGCCACTTCTCGTAGGCTTTGAGGCTGTTGGGATGCCTATAACATCACGTGTCCTGGTTTTCCCTCGCTGTGCTGGTTCGGCACCTGAATATTTATCGTTGCCTTTTACCTAGGCTTCCTTTTATATTGCAGTTACTATGGCTGGCAAGAAACACTAGCCTCCCATCCGTTTTCCTTGCTCTAATTGCAAAACATATCTTATTTTTCCTGTAAACTATCTCCTGTAAACTCTCTCTCTTGGCTATCGTAATTTCATTATGCTTTGCTTGCTGACTAACGGGCTCGGCCGTTCCTCCACGCTGCGATAGCTTCTACGTTTGCTTCAACTAGCGGAGCATTTCCACCTAGCTGGCTGCCTACTGGTCATTGACACAAGCTGTTCGGCTTCCAGGAGCTGCCAAGGTAGAACTTGGACGAATGTTTAGTGTCCGCTGTGGATACTATCAAGAGACGCAACAATACTCTGAGATACGCTCTACTGGTGCCTTAATGTGCTGGTTTTTACATCTATCCTGACGGGGGAGGGGATTATACTGAAAGGTATTGTAGTGAAATATTTACTACAGAAAAGGATAGAACTTCAGTCACACACGGGGGACAATATACTGAAATTGCTCTGATTCTTTATTTAAAATAACTTTTGTTTTAAATAACGGAGCACCGCCTTGCTACGGACGCGTGGCGTGAGGCGTCTTAAAATGTTACACGTAAAATTTCTACGTGATCTATGGAAAAGGCAAACTTCTCAGGCTATGAAACTCCCCTCAGGCTATATTTGATAAATTTAACCCTCGAGCGGGCGCGGCGTTTTTCATAACATGAGCGGGCATGCGGCGCACTTTGTACACATGAAAATCATAGGTTTCCCTATGTTACCAAGGTAAACCAAGTATGATAGAAATCATACTTTGATCTCAGTTTATTTAAACAAGGAGAAAATAAACTTACATAATATGAGCTAAACGACTGCTTTATTACACAATAACGAAATAAATTTTCACTATAACTCTCTGTTGCCAAGGACAGGTGTTACAGAGGCAGTAATGACGCATTCGAAGCATTAAGCAGTTTATTTGCATCCGATCTCGGTCAGCTGCTTATTCGAGCACTATTTATCTCGTAGGCAACTGCCTCAATGTGGGATTATGTTACTGGTTGATAACTGGGGTCATTTTTTGAACTGATCGTTAATTTTTTCTCGCCTAGCTCTCTTTGTATTTTATATTACTGCTGCTCACTTGGACGTACGACAACATAATTTATCGCTGTGTTACGTGAAGCAGTACTGAATGAATAGGTATAGGTTTGCAGTTGTGAAACAAAAATGGAACGGCGCAAAATCATTTTATTTTTGGTTGGCGCACTGTATACACAGGCGCGCCCGATCGAGGGTTAAGAATGAGAAAATATCACTAATCGTGAGCGACGCGTGGCAAAATATTGCCGTCTCTTCCTAAGGAAACGTGTATTTTTTTTTTTTTTTTTTTTTTTTTTTTTTTTTTTTTTTTTTTTTTTTTTACTTCAAAATATTGTCTTTGAAATGGTAATCGATAGCCGTGAATCGACATATTTGAATCACACAAATTACAATAAATACTGCAACTGGCTTAAAGTTACTAATACTTGTATATTCATAAGAGGCCTTTCAAAGGTAAATTATTTATACACTCCCAGGCGTTTACCCCACCGGGAGTCTTCAAATTGTTCTCAGTTGAGCTTTCGGAGAAAATGATATTGCGTGTAAACACAAGTGAATGTTTATGTTAGTATACTCTCAGACAGCAGTTATGAAGGCATAAACATTTACCTTTGATGCCTCTTTAATGAATCAAAATTATCTTTTGTATTTTGCAACTGTGCTTCACTAGCAAATTGTATCCGTTATTTCATAAACACATATTTGAAAATTTAAAAAATAATTGTCCTCTACAAGAATAAAGTTTTGAAAATACTTCGCCGAGAGACTTAGCACTTTTTTCAGTTTACAATTCTGGTTAATACAGCTCATTCGAACAATATTTTTGTACTGTAGATCGATGCTCTTCGACGAGTGACGTTGCTAGGGTGGCGGCGCGATAGTCAGGGAAACCCCTCCCCCCTTTGGCAGGTCGTTGGCCGACGGACTGCTGCGCTGAGTCGCAAGTTTATTTAAAAGGGCTGTGTTGGCTTGAGGAGCGAGTCCCGCCCGCGTATGTGAACATGAAACAACCGTCGAACTAGCATCAGCTTTCTCATCACACACAGTTGTTAACATGATAGCTGGAAAGAGGGTGTTATTATTAGTCATTCGCCCTCCAGCCATCAATGTGTGTCAAAAACTGTTTCTGTGTGAGTCGTGTTGAACGTCACTAGCCAAGTACTTTTAAAACTCAGGTCGTAGATTACTTGCTCTAATCACAGTCTTGCGAAACACTATGTTTCATGGTTTGATTCGCACTAGTCTTCACTTGCACGCACTGCGTATGTTCACTATGGCGACTGTTCTACACAGACATGAGGAAAATTAGTAAGTTTACATTTTCATGTTGGTACCCCTGTAGTCTCAACATTCAGGTGTTTCGTAATAACGTGCGGCTTGCTGTAGTATGCGAAGCACACACTACACAGTTAATGTGTTTATATGGAAATTTCGCACGCAACGGTCGTATGCCTTTAACTTATAAAAGTATTTATACCAAACAGTCATTATCACTGTTCAGAGTTATTTATCTGACGTTCACTATGGATAAGTTCAGTTTTCGTCCACGGGAACATTTAACAGAATTTTCTTTTCACTCAGTGGGATAGTTCGCACATTTCCATCGCTCTTTTACTCACACAGTTCGTACATCGCACATGGAGAAAGTTCACTCTAAGTACTATACATTAATCTGTACATACAGTACATATTTCTCGACAACAATCTTGTTATGTTTTGAGCTTGTATAAGCAACCAGCTCTCCCCTCATGCAGAAAACTAGGACCATTTGTTCACCTGGGCTACTCGGTTCATGTGAGTTTACAGACATTGTTACATTCAACAGAAAATCATTCTGTAGTTTCGTTATTACCTATTCATGATAGTATACAATGTCATGACTCCCAAGTTTCTTGTTTACGATCGATCTTGTAATTTTCGCGAGAAACAAGACAACTGGGTTACAATATATTCTTGACAAATTTTTCATGAAAAGTAAATAATCTCTGAACTCATATCTATGTTGTAGACCGGAAACAAGCAACAATTACACTGAGAACCATACAGTTTCCTTATTTTCCGATCATGTTTTAACCTTCATGGTCCTCTCATGCTAATGACAAAGTCATTACCTTCACAATACAGACTTTCTTTCATGTGACATACTTGGACACATTTCAGTTATACAACAAATCATACATACTGATACACAATACTAAAATGCTACGTATAAAAAATACACATACATACCGAGCGAGGTGGCGCAATGGTTAGCCCACTGGACTCGCCTGCGGGAGGACGTCGGTTCAATCCCGCGTCCGCCCATCCTGATTTAGGTTTTCCGTGATTTCCGTAGATCACTTCAGGCAAATGCCGGAATGGTTCCTTTGCAAGGGCAACGCCGATTTCCTTCCCCATCGTTCCCTTATCCGAGCTTGCGCTCCGTCTCTAATGACCTCGTTGTCGACGGGACGTTAAACACTAATCTCCTCCTCCTACACATACATAATAAAATGCACTGGAATTAAGATAACTATTTACAAAGTTAGAAGGTTATGCTTCACCTTTAAATGAAATCTATTCCCCATCTCTAGGTATGAAAGGTTTTATATCTTTATGAGGATATAATCCTCTCAACTTTAATGTCTCTGGATGTGCCAGCAGGTAGCATCCTTCATAAGCTATTTTTATGATCAGATATGGTCCTATATGTAACAATTGACAGGTTTTGTTAATCCTGTTAACGCTGGCGGCCTTTGGATGTGTCCTAAGCAGGAACAACTCTTCCTCCTTGTATTCGTGCACAGTTCTTAACAGTTTATTATCTTTTCTCACGAGCGGAGTAGCGCAGTGGTTAGCACACTGGACTAGCATTCGGGAGGGCAACAATTCAAACTCGCGTCTGGCCATCCTGATTTAGGTTTTCCATGACATCCCTGAATTGGTTAAGGCAAGTGCTGGGATGGTTCCTTCGAAGGGGCACAGTCACTTTCCCTCCACATCCATCCCTAATTAGAGCTTTTGCTCCGTCTCTAATGACCTAGATGTCGACGGGACGTAAACACTAGTCACGTCACCTCACGTATATTTTCTCTGCCTCAAGTCAACATGTTTTTTTTAACCATATACACACTTGTATCTTTCCTTCTTAGGTGACTTGCCTAGCATCTGTGGCAAGAGTTTCACCCATTTGTCTGACTTTACATCACAATTTCAGCTAGAGTTTAACCGGTTGACTCATGTGGTAAATATTCTGCGCATTGGACATGTTGATTAGCAGAATATGTCCTCACAAATCTATTAAACAGACAAAACGTCATCTCCATGCGATTTGCACTTGAGCTAAGTCAGGACATCAGTATGATCAGTATGTGTCTAACATTCTCTTCTCTCAGCAACTGCTTTCACTTACTACTTCTAAAGTAAGCAGCATTGTCTGGCAGCAGTGTAGCTAGCCTCCCGTCACAGGTTTATAGTCAGTTACCAATTTTCGTATTACTGTAGTTGACGTTGACTTCCTGGTGGGATACAACTTCTAGTACTTTGAAAATATATCACATAGATTAACCAGATGTGTATCATTTTTCTGACATGTTGTTGTTGTTGTTGTTGTGGTCTTCAGTCCTGAGACTGGTTTGATGCAGCTCTCCATGCTAATCTATCCTGTGCAAGCTCCTTCATCTCCCAGTACCTACTGCAACCTACATCCTTCTGAATCTGCTTAGTGTATTCATCTCTTGGTCTCCCTCTACGATTTTTACCCTCCACGCTGCCCTCCAATGCTAAATTTGTGATCCCTTGATGCCTCAGGACATGTCCTACCAACCGATCCCTTCTTCTAGTCAATTTGTGCCACAAACTTCTCTTCTCCCCAATCCTATTCAATACCTCCTCATTAGTTACGTGATCTACCCACCTAATCTTCAACATTTTTCTGTAGCACCACATTTCGAAAGCTTCTATTCTCTTCTTGTCCAAACTATTTATTATCCATGTTTCACTTCGATACATGGCTACACTACATACAAATACTTTCAGAAACGACTTCCTGACAAATCTATATTCTCTCTACTTCGACCATCATCAGTTATTTTGCTCCCCAAATAGCAAAACTCCTTTACTACTTTAAGAGTCTCATTTCCTAATCTAATTTCCTCAGCATCACCCGACTTAATTCGACTACATTCCATTATCCTCGTTTTACTTTTGTTGATGTTCATTTTATATCCTCCTTTCAAGACACTGTCCATTCCGTTCAATTGCTCTTCCAAGTCCTTTGCTGTCTCTGACAGAATTACAATGTCATCGGCGAACCTCAAAGTTTTTATTTCTTCTTCCTGGATTTTAGTACCTACTCCGAATTTTTCTTTTGTTTCCTTCACTGCTTGCTCAATATACAGATTGAATAACATCGGGGAGAGGCTACAACCCTGTCTCACTCCCTTCCCAACCACTGCTTCTATTTCATGTCCCTCGACTCTTGTAACTGCCATCTGGTTTCTGTACAAATTATAAATAGCCTTTCGCTCCCTGTATTTTACCCCTGCCACCTTTACAATTTGAAAGAGAGTATTTCAGTCAACATTGTCAAAAGCTTTCTCTAAGTCTACAAATGCTAGAAACGTAGGTTTGCCTTTCCTTAATCTTTCTTCTAAGCTAAGTCGTAAGGTCAATATTGCCTCACGTGTTCCAACATTTCTACGGAATTCAAACTGATCTTCCCCGAGGTCGGCTTCTACCAGTTTTTCCATTCGTCTGTAAATAATTCGCGTTAGTATTTTGCAGCTGTGGCTTATTAAACTGATAGTTCGGTAATTTTCACATCTGTCAACACCTGCTTTCTTTGGGATTGGAATTATTATACTCTTCTTGAAGTCTGAGGGTATTTCGCCTGTCTCGTACATCTTGCTCACCAGATGGTAGAGTTTTGTCAGGACTGGCTCTCCCAAGGTCGTCAGTAGTTCTAATGGAATGTTGTCTACTCCCAGGGCCTTGTTTCTACTCAGGTCTTTTCTGACATGCCTCCGCAAATTCGGAAAATAGCAAAATGTCTCTATCTCACTCGTACAATTTTTAATCCAGAAATGGCCCCAACAATGGAGAGTGCACCGTATTACATTGTCAGTGGTAACTGGTGGGATGCACACACACACACCATTGTTCAGATTCTGTCTAATTTCGGTGAAACAAGAGTCTGTCTTGCAGTTTACAATATTTATTTAGGTCACTTTGGTGGTTTACTTCCAATGTAGCTTTTATTCCCTTCTACAACTGGCCCGCCTCTTGCAGGATTTGCATATCTCTACACATTCTCAAATGTGCCTGCCAGCAGTTGCATCCTTGATCAGCAGAATCTTGCATTCTTCATATTGTTCTAATAATTCCGTGAATTCGGACAGCTCTTTGAGCAAGAGAGACAATACATCTGCTACTACATTGTTCCTTCCCTCCACATGCCTAATTTGAAAGTGATAGTCCTATAATGCTAACACCCTCTTTGTTAATGTTGTGTATAATAGGTTGCATGAGAGCAATTAGCACAGCGCTCGGTGATCGCAGAAAACTACTGTATATTTTCCATGAACATAATACTGGTATTTTTTAAGAGTTCAAACTTTGGCCAAGGCTCTGAATATGCACATTCATATCCTGTTAATACTTGGATCTCAAAGCCTATTACTTTCCCTTCAGTGTGTTCGTAGTTTCATCCTGTTGGAACAGACATGCGTCTAATCCACAAAATGAAGCATCCATTGTCAGATAAAAATCTTTAGACATGTTGGGATGATATAAGATCTCTAGAGTTGACTAGGACATCTCTAATATCATCAAAGGCATTCTCGCATTTCTCCGAGAAAAACCATGGTTTGTTTTTCTGAAGTAGACTTACCGTAGTAGTGCATCATTACTGAGCAATTGTGGTGGCACAAAATGTCGGAAGAATGATGAAATGCCAAGAAAAGCTTTCAATTGCTATTTCATGCTGGGGTGTGGAAGCTGTTGTATTTCTTCCAACTTATTTGGCTGGGGCTTTATCTTGATAGGCGAAATAATGTGACATAGAAACTATGTTTCAGCATGGACGAACTCCGATTTTCTGAAGTTCGCCGTAACTCTAATCTAGGCAAACTTTCTTAACACACAGTCCAACAATTCAAGGTGTTCTTCCGAGGTATTCAGACTATCAAAATGTCATCGACATTGAGTGTTACTTTATCTAGTAAATCCTGATCTAGAATAGTGTCCAAAGATGCAATGAAAACTCCCACACTCACATTGAGCCCAAATAGTAACACTCTAAAATAGCAGCTATGGCCGGCAAATACAGAAGTTGTATTCTTCCATGGTATCTCCGACAAAAAGACCTGCCAGTACAAATCTTTCAGATCTATACTAATAAGAAATTTCACAGCTTCAGATTTCTGTATTTGTTCTTCAAGATTTACTGGGCAATGGGCAAGTGTGCATGGAATAATGATTTTGTTAATATCACATGTGTCAAGAATGAGGTGTATACTGCTATCTGTCTTAGCTACTGCTAGCAGTGGATTAATATAGGGTGCAAAGAAGTCTTGGTTATTTGGCAGCTGAGTACCTTTTGGCTCTCTTTCGATACTGCTTCTCTTTTTGACCACAGCAGAGTATGTGGCACGACAAAACGTTTGATGTGGCCTTACTTGCATATCATAAATATACCCTTTAATGATTCCAGATTTGTCTGAAAGCACTCAGGCATATTTATTTGGAAGCTGAGTTAATTCATGTTGCTGATTATTGTCGTGATAACTCGACTCATCAACTTTTGACCACTACTTCCTGTTGAATTTACTTCAGGCTCATAGTCATCAACCATATCATGGTAACCCTCCATGAAGTAGTTACTCCCTAAGTGCAATATGTTCGGTTTTGCAAACGTCTCTTTGACATGTCTGCAATAATTGTTACGTATTGCAGTACTCTTTATTAGCGCCAGTTCTACTAACTTTCCATTGTCTATTAATGGGCACTCAGCACGAGAATGGTCTGTTTCTGCATCCCTTTCTCGCAATAGATCCAAACCTAGGATACGTGGAACAGTTCCTCTCCACCAAGAATGAGCATTTAATCACTTCGTTTTCTGGGTCCATCATGACCTGCATCTGGGTCTTGATCAACTGTGCACGACCATGTATTGCCCCCACAATTTTACAGTTTTGAATCGACAGTATAGGTAACCTTCTCACCTGATTGACACATTTATAGAACTCAGGGTCCATAACCGACGCACTAGCTCCAGTGTCAATTATATTACATTGACGTTATATTCCATTTATGTTAGCTTTTATGGCAGCCTGAATAAACTCAGTCGACTGCTGCCTACACTGCTGCAGGTCAGCAATTAATTGTTTTCTAAAAACCATGCCCTCATTATAGCATAACATGTATGCTTCCACACTTAGTGTGCCTCCCTTCTGCGCCTTACCGATCAAAAATGCTGAAGGCTTACATCGGTAGGTTTAACTTTAACGCATTAGTGTCCATGTTGTGATCCGTCTACAGCCTTCACAATGCGTGCAGTTTCGTGTTGTTGTTTTAGAGGTTGTACATATTGCGGTGGTGGCGACCAAATTGCTGCTGATTAGGCGGCGGCATTGGTATTACATTTGTATTGTTCACAGGCACATTCCTTTCGGAAGGGCTTTGCTGTGCTCGCTGATTCGCAGGGCCAGGTTTCTGCCACTGTTCATTGGCCGTCCGCCTGTTTTATTTGCAAAGGAAGCGCTATAGCTCCCCTCCATTCGCCTTTTGCGATTGAAGTTACCGTTGTTACCGTTTCTAATTGAGCAGCTATTCGCATTGGTACTTGTGTTTTACCCTGACTGATTACCATGCCCGTTTTGTTTGTTTCCACTGCTGTAAGTGTGGTAATCGTTGTCTCTTCAGTAACCGTCCTTTCGTGAGCTATTCTCATTTTGGTTTCGTTGCTTATGACTATTATTTTGTCCTCTGCCACCATTTCCGAACTCAATCTGCTTTGCGTCTTCCTGCATCAGATCGAGTGAGTCTATGGTAGCCATAAACTACTCGAAGTCCGTATCAGGGACATGTACTAGTTTCTCGCGTATCGAGATCGGTAACTTCCCTTTCTGTATAAGGAACACGTCTTTTGCCAACACTGTCTCCTTCAAAAATCGCGTTTTATTTAGGTACCTCTCGAAATGCTGTACAGGGTGTATCAAAAAGAATCATCCGATTTAAAAACAACCGCAACTATTATGTTATTTGAGATATCAGCGCGAACAATATACTGTTGGAAAGAGCAAATTCTCGAGTTTTACATGGTTCCCGCTAGGTAGCAGCAGTGTGCGCCCACTTCAGTTCTAGTAAAAACTGTCAGGGCAACAGAAAGCGTTTTGTGCTCTACGTTTTGCGAGGTGCGGATCAGTAATAACTGTTCAGCGTGACCTTCGTACTAGGAATGACGTGGATCATCCTACAGCACAGAGCATTAGACGATGGTATGAACAATTCCGAGCTATAGCTGTTTGTGTAAAGGCAAATAGTCGGGCTGCCCCCGTGTGTCTGACACAGACGTCGAACGCATCCGCCATAGTTTCAGGAGTCCGCAGAAATCCGTTCGCCGTGCAGCTCTACAGCTCCACATGCCCCCGATGTCCGTCTGGAGTGTGTTGTGTGGACGTTTACACATGAAACCATACAAAATTCAGCTACTTCAAACTCTTCGTGAAGGTGATAAACAACAACGTGTGGAGTTCTGTAATTTCGTTCTCGGCAAGGTGGAGGGTGACAATTTTTTTCCACGCTTAGTGTTTAGTGACGCGGCATTCCATTTAAATGGAAAGGTGAACCGTCGTAATGAGATAATATAGGGTACGGAACAAACACATGAAGTTGTACAACATGAGAGGTACTCTCCAAAATTTAATGTATTTTGTGCAGTTTCAAGGGAAACGGTGTATGGTCCATTTTTCTTTGCTGAGAACACTGTTACAGGAAGCACATACCTCGATATACTTGAGAACTTTCTTTTCCCACTGTTGGAGACTGATTTGAATGACTTCATTTACCAACAGGATGGGGCACCGACACACTGGCATTTGAAAGAGCGGGAATTTTTAAATCAAGGGGCTTCTGAACGATGGATTGGTCGCACTGGACCAAATGATTCAGCCTTACATTACTGGCCCGCAAGGTCACCGGACCTGACTGTATGTGGTTATTTGATGTGGGGATTTATAAAAAGTCTGTTTATGTGCCTCCGTTAGCAACAACAATGAATGAACTGAGACATTACATAAAAGCAGCTGTGGAAGCTGTAACTCAAGATATGTTGAAACTTCCTGGCAGATTAAAACTGTGTGCCGGACCGAGACTCGAACTCGGGACCTTTACCTTTCGCGGGCAAGTGCTCTACCACCTGAGGTACCCAAGCACGCCCCGTCCTCACAGCTTTACTTCCGCCAGTACCTCGTCTCCTGCCTTACACACTTAAGAAGCTCTCCTGCGCAGGAGAGTTGGCGGAAGTAAAGCTGTGAGGACGGGGCGTGGGTCGTGCTTGGGCAGCTCAGATGGTAGAGGTCCTACCCCGCGAAAGGCAAAGGTCCCGAGTTGGAGTCTCGGTCCAGCACACAGTTTTAATCTACCAGGAAGTTTCATATCAGCGCATATTCCGCTGCAGAGTGACAATCTCATTCTCAATATATGTTCACTGCAGTGGGGGAACAATTCGAATGCCACGTTGACATAGGCCGTGCATCTCAAGAGGGCATATTGAACACTTATACAAATATATGAAAAAAAGCCTTTTTGGGTTTCCTGTTCATCAAAAAACAAAGTTTAGTGTATATGTTTATTCGTTTCAGAAATATAGACATGCCTAATCAGATGATTCTTTTTGATAAACCCTGTGTCTTCGTAGGTTTCCTTGGTTGAGGTTGTATGGTTCACAATTGTAGATTTGTTTTCTTAGTCTTTACCGTACACAGTGAGATCAGAAGCGCAAAAGGAACATCATTTCAAACGCCGCATGCGTTTGACAAGTAACCTCCATTGCCCATAAAGAGGTATCACCATTTATGAAAGAAACGTTTGACAAGTAACCTCCATTGCCCATTAAGAGGCATCACCATTTATGAAAGAAACGAAAAATTTTATTTTCTGTCGTTCTATCCCTGAAAGGGGTAAACCTTCCTGAAGCTTTTGATGAACATCACGGGGTGCACTGATTTCCGCTCCTATGTGAACGTTTCGAACTGTATGTTTAATCAGTGATTCTTCATGTTTTAGTTGTGCAGCAGTTGGTAACACAAAAACTTCTGTGGCACCAACAATACCTCATTACTGCACGGACTGTAGTTGCCCATATTCTCGCAACAGCGACATAACTGGTCACTGTTTACGGCCTTTATCGGTACATTGCCAACATTCGGTTAACTATTCTGTTCCTTTTGGTTGATATCCATCCCCAAATCTGAAATGCGCTGATGTATTTCGTTTAATTCTGGCGACAGTCGTGTTTTCAAATCCTGAATTTCTCGTTCCACACCGATATTTAATCTCTCTTCTACCTTAAGCTCGATATTACGTTAATAGTGAGTGTCTTGGCTTGACTCTCCAGTGCCTTTTGTGTACTGTCAAGTTTAGTCACTTTCGAGTCCAAGTCTTCCACCTTTTTTTTAAATATCTTCATTCCGACGAACCAATCCCGCAGCTTGATCACGCAAGTTATCCATTTCTTTCTTAAGATGATCAGTAATAGCTTTACCATCTAAGATTTTACTGACCTTATGAACACAACGATTGTCCCTTTCCGTTTCCCTTTGTTGTCTCTCTCTTTTCCTTTCTTCTTTTCCAGTTTATATACTCTTTCCATTTTCCCGCTTTGACATTCCCTTAGTTCAAGTTTAGCTAACACCAACGAACAAAAATCGTTTGCAGACGCCTGCAGCGACAGAACATCGGCTGTAGCCACAACCGACTTTGTCTTGGGTGTCAGCTAATCTGACGCCTGTCTGCTGTTCTAGCATCTCAGTGCTAGATCCAGGCAGCACATTTTCTATTCTCACGACTTAGGGTTCCAATTCATCAAGTTCGGTATATGGCATTCTTGCACATCTTCAGTCATCTCGGGCTCTGATGTTGCATCTGTTTCTGCTTTATCCTTCCTACAGGGTCTACCCATGTTTAAAACAATACTAATTCAAAAAGACAAAAACACGCAATGACACTGTACATATGAAAACACACAGTATCACAAGTAACTCAATCCAGTGTAGCCTAACTAATAAATACAATAATGTTCAATTACTTTTCAGAACTTCAAGTAATTCTTGAAAAAAAAAATTAAAACTACGATACTGAATAGCTGATTATACAGTTCTCCACAGAAATTATTCGTTTTTGTGTATTAACGTTATCTAACTGTGAAACTTCAACACTTCTTTAGCAGTAGAGACTTTACTCATTCTGCACAGCTGATTGTACAGATTCAGCAAAAATTATTAACAAAGATTAGCTTTCTGTATAGTCCCCAGGTATCTGTTGCTTAATATGTTGAAGCTTGGGAGTCCGTGCAAACGTATCCATACGTTTAGTGTTAAGCAGATAAGGGATGCGTAGCTGCAGGTATAGGTTGCGACGTCGAACTTTCAGAGCTTATTCCACAAATTATTTATTTCCTTGCTTAAATTGCTCGGGTCATTTATGGTCGTTCACTCAGATTTTACATGTTGTTCAATTTTAAGTACATGAAAACGAACAAATCAAATGTTACAATACGTACAAATATTGAAAGTTCGGCAAGAATTTTTCAAGCCTCACGGCGCTGTGGTTCAGTGTACTAAATCTAATCCTATGCAAAAGAATATAACTAGGTAGGGCGTCACGTTGGGCGCCAATGTACTGGTGCCTTAATGTACTGTTTTTACGGCATCTATCAAAAAAAAGGGGGTGGGGGAATTATACTGGAAAGTACTGCAGTGAAACATATTTTACAGAAAAGAGTTACACTTACAAATGGGGGGGGGGGGGGGGGCAATATACTGAAATATGCTGTTTCTTTAAGTAAAATAACTTTTGTTTTAAATAACAGCGCGCAGCTGCTTCGGATGCGTAGCGTGAGGCGCCTTAAAATGTTACACGTAAAATGTTTACGTGATCTATCGAAAAGCTAACTATGTGTTTGGTATACTTAAGCATTAGAAAATCCGTGGGCGTCGCGTGGCGAAATATTGTTGTCTCTTCGTAAGACAACGTACATTATTTATTGTTTTTTACCTCAAAATATTGTCTTTTGAAATGGCAATCGATCGCCGTGAAGCGGCCTATTCGAATCACTGAACTGATGGTCCACAAATTACGGCAAATACTTTTAAGTGACTAATATATTCATGTAAGGTCTGTGAAAGAAAAATGTTATAAGAAATGTTACTGCCGGTAATGGAGGCCAACAATGACTCTTATTGGCCCGACCTTTCCGTGCTGCTGGTGTCACTGGAAAACAGAAAATTGAAGCTTCCTGCATGGGAAAGGACTGCCTACTTAAATGTGACAACAATAACTCTTTCTATATACTTTACCTATTATTAAATTATTACAAACTTGCAATGTTCCTAATGGCCGATCATTCCAGAACAAGAGAAGCCTAATAGTGAATTCTTTGTTGTTGTTCAGTAATTAACAAATAAAATCTTTTGATTGTAGTTACACAGATCAAAAAGATTCTTTATTATTATACAATTTCCATGCCGATGTTATCGACATTATTCTTAAATTAATTTTAGATCCTTTTTTATGCACACCACTGTCAAAGTCATTGCGTATACTCAAAAATGTTTCAGCAAATAAAAATGATCACTTTATTTAATGTCATCAGCAGGTATCGGTGTAATGCGATCGCTAATGCACATCCAACCGGATATTTAATGTAAATAAGTAACATGGTCACGATATTTACGGAGAGCTTACTGAAAATCTCCAGTACTTTGCTGACAGATACAAAATGCGTTAAATATGCTAATATTAGCTGCAACTATTTTTAGGTTCAGCGGCACAAACAATTCAACTACAGGACTAAAATTTAGAGTAGATTCGCGCACATAAAATTATGTTAAAATGTCTTACATCAATATTTAAAAGCATTTTGCGGAATACGCTATGACTTCACATACATACTGCAGCACCAAAGTATCTCACTTCAACATTTTTTAAACTCCAAATGGATCATCTCCTTGGTGTGTACTAAAAATTCTAGTGGAGGCACTATATTATATTATTAATCTTAATGTTAGACTGGCGAGGGGAGAGGGGGAGAGACGGGGGAGGCTTGCTACTCCAAGGTTGTGGCTATTTGCAGTTAGTATGGCTGGTAAAAACGCACTAACTACCTTCCCAGCAGTTTTTTGCTCAAACTGCAAAACTTATCTTATTTTTCCTGTGAACTATCTCTTTCAGCGTTTAACAATTAGTTCTATTCCTAACTGTAAAACCTTCTAGCCAAGAGCAGCCGATGCTTAATTTTACCTCTTACTGTCCTGCATTACACTGCTGTTATAACACTCCACATCTGTCTGATTATACGTTGGCAGTTCGTCTGCTGCACATTTTGGTGCAGTTTTCGTGTAGAACTTGAAGTTGACTACTTTTTGCCATAAAACAAAATACCCACAATTACTCCTCACATTAGATCCAACCTACAATTGTAGGACATATACATTTGCAAATATACTACTTGCGTCGTGTCTGTGGCAATGGGTGTAGTGGAACAAGGGCGGTGCGACCCTACTCTCCATTTATGCTAAATTTATTCAAGATGGCGGATCTAAGATGGCGGCGATAGATATGCCAACATCGCAATGACATAATGGTGGGAAGTCCAAATTTTGGTGGGAAGATAGGTCAATTGGGCTACCTCCAACAACCAAACCCACTCCCATCCCCCCTCCCACCACCATCCCAGAAAATCGCAGGAAGTTCAAAATCCAGCAGGACAATGCAACACACCATGGCTACCTTCACCAAACTAAGAAAATTGTAGGAAAATAGTCCAAGTTTGGACTACCTCCACTAACCTAGGTCATCCGAACACCACCTTTTCCTAGGAATTGATGGGAAAAGGACTCAGCTTGTGCTGTATAGGATGGACATAAGTCTTTGTTTTGCAGGCAGTCAGTATTTAAACAATTTGAGGCAGTAGCTCCATCCAGTGTGTCCCCCATGATGTCTGGAGTCCAACTGACATAGTACACAGTACTACCACGAGAGAGTGCTGTCATCCCTTCTGTGATGTAATCCAAGATGGCGGTCTGGGGAGGAAAACTGGTGGGAAAAGAACTCAGCCTGTGCTGGGCTACTGGATAGGATGGACATGAATCCCTATTTTGCAGGCAGTCTTTATTTAAACGATTTGAGGCAGTAGCTCCATCCAGTGTGTCCACCATGAGGTCTGGAGTCCAACTGCCATCAGAGTGTGGTTTCATCCGATGGTGATCTGGGGGAAAATGACTCAACCTGTGCTGGGCTGCTGGAGTGAGGAAGATGCGTACTTTTTTATTTTGGAACAATTTATTTAGGGACAGATTTCACGTACTTTGTTTATTACACTGATACAGAACACACTCTCTGACGTGCTTGGGGTCGCAATTCACAGCCTACAGACCTGCAAATTACTCGTAAATCACCGAAATAATGCAGTACACCGATGTTCAGACATGGAAATAACTCGTAAATTGTCAAAGTAATGCATGTATAATGCTCTGAAAAAACACTTGCTAATCGTCAACTGTCGAAATCATGCACTGCACAGCCTGCACAACTATTCATAAAATAATGCAACAGACACAAAATCACTCGTAAATTGACAAAAGACAACGCTGCGCAAACATGCCCTCAGCGGACCGAAGTCACTCGCATAACTGTTCTACGAATTTGGGGTTGACTCCCCTTGGCACAAATGCGTTACTCTTTCTGACCCCGACTTGCTTTCCTACACCCATCTCCAGACTCTGGGATTACAAGAAGATATGTAATTTCGCATGGTTTGCCAGAATATCATACAATTTTCACGATACTTTTCGATATCAAGCACATAGCAATATCTCTTGCGTAGCAATATCGCTCGTGCAACATAATTCCGAAGATATAGACTGGAAATTATATCTCTAGAAACCCGAAACTTTAGCGAGGTGCAGTGTGCTGTAAACCACTGAGTAACTAGAAAGTTAGCCCGTGTGTGAAGACCTTTACATGAAAACTCGAAAGAAAAGTAAAGGAAACTCGTATTTCCACTCGTGAATACCGATGTAACAGATTCCAAATCATCCCTATAATTTACAAAATCAACTAAGGTGTTTCTCATGTCTGGAGAACCAGCAAACGTGCCTTCCACCTGTCTTCCACCTATCTTTGGTTCAAATGGCTCTGAGCACTATGGGACTTAACATATATGGTCATCAGTCCCCTAGAACTTAGAACTACTTAAACCTAACTAACCTAAGGACATCACACAACACCCAGTCATCACGAGGCAGAGAAAATCCCTGACCCCGCCGGGAATCGAACCCGGGAACCCGGGCGTGGGAAGCGAGAACGCTACCGCACGACCACGAGCTGCGGACCCACCTATCTTTCACCTGCTAGATGTACACACCACAATCGATGTTTCCTTAACTAAATAAAGGTACGAAATGTGCAGAAATAGTCAACCGGACCATTTAGATGGGTGGGAATAATGGTTCAGCGCAAACCAACGTTCATATCGAATCTTCTCAGATTTCCTCTCGATCACGAAAGCTGTCCAACACATACCAACTATTAGTTCGCCATTTGACAGTCTAGAGGACGACACAGGTAAGTCAGCTACATTCCTGCACCCCAACAGGCCTCTACATTCGGACAGCTCCTACAGTTAACCGGAAATATGAATCATTCCCACCACAGGTGGCTGAATGGCAAGCACGCATAGACAGTGTCATAGTCGTAGGAAGCTGACCACATATATATATTTCATCACGGTATTTACAATTAAATATTACAATCGCGGTCGCAATTGGACAACATTTGACAACGAACGAAGTATCCGAAATACACCCTGCTGACGGCTGTGGCTCTGGAAACAGAAATATCTGTACCAATCTTATTAATTGACATACTCTTCAGTTTGCTGTCACAGTATTCCACGTCAAATCAAGACCTTCCTTACTATTGGACATAGTCATTTCCTTTGCACATATTGGAACACACACACACACACATACTTTATACGGCTGATGCCGAAGTCGAACCTATCACGCTTTCCCTACTACTAGGTATAATACTTACCATATTACTATCACCCTCCCCCCATGAACCATGATCCTTGCCGTTGGTGGGGAGGCTTGCGTGCCTCAACAATACAGGTAGCTGTATCTTAGGTGCAACCACAACAGAGGGGTATCTGTTGACAGGCCAGACAAACGTGTGGTTCCTGAAGAGGGGCAGCAGCCTTTTCAGTTGTTGCAGGGCAAACAGTCTGGATGATTGACTGAACTGCCCTTGTAACACTAACCAAAACGGTCCTGCTGTGCTGGTACTGCGAACAGCTGAAAGCAAGGGGACACTACAACCGTAATTTTTCCCGAGAGCATGCGGCTTTACTGTATGGTTAAATGATGATGGCATCTTCTTGGATAAAATATTCTGGAGGTAAAATAGTCCCCCGTTCGGATCTGTGGGCGGGGACTACTCAGGAGGACATCGTTATCAGGAGAAAGAAAACTGATGTTCTACGGAGTGGAGTGTAGAATATCAGATCCCTTAATCGGGCAGGTAGGTTAGAAAATTTAAAAAGGAAAATGGATAGATTAAAGTTAGATATAATGGGAATTAGTGAAGTTCTATGGCAGGAGGAACAAGATTTCTGGTCAGGTGAATATAGGGTTATAAATACAAAATCAAATAGGGGTAATGTAGGAGTAGGTTTAATAATGAATAAAAAAAATAGGAATGCAGGTAAGCTACTACAAACAGCGTAGTGAACGCATTATTGTGGCCAAGATAGACACGAAGCCCACACCTACTACAGTAGTACAGGTATATATGCTAACTAGCTCTGCAGATGACGAAGAAATTGAAGAAAAGTATGATGAAATCAAAGAAATTATTCAGATAGTGAAGGGAGACGAAAATTTAATAGTCATGGTTGCCTGGAATTCGATAGTAGGGAAAGGAACAGAAGGAAACGTAGTAGGTGAATATGTAATGGGGGTAAGGAATGAAAGAGGAAGCCGCCTAGTAGAATTTTGCACAGAGCATAACTTAATCATAGCTAACACTTGGTTTAAGAATCATGAAAGAAGGTAGAATACATGGAAGAGGCCTGGAGGTAGTAGAAGATTTCAGATAGATTACATAATGGTAAGACAGAGATTTAGGAACCAGGTTTTAAATTGTCAGACATTTCCAGGGGCAGATGTGGACTCTGACCACAATCTATTGGTTATGAACTGTAGATTAAAACTGAAGAAACTGCAAAAAGTTATGAATTTAAAGAAATGCCACCTGGATAAACTGACAGAACCAGAGGTTGTAGAGAGTTTTAGGGAGAGCATTAGGGAACGATTGACAAGAATGGGGGAAAAAATACAGTAGAAGAAGAATGGGTAGCTTTGAGGGATGAAGTAGTGAAGGCAGCAGAGGATCAAGTAGGTAAAAAGACGAGGGCTAGTAGAAATCCTTAGGTAACAGAAGATAATTGTATTTCATTGATGAAAGGAGGAAACATAAAAATACAGTAAAAGAAGAAGGCAAAGAGGAATACAAACGCCTCAAATCTGAGATCGACAGGAAGTGCAAAATAGCTAAACAGTGATGGTTTGAGGGGAAATGTAAGGATGTAGAGGCGTATATCACTAGGGGTAAGAGAATACTGCCTACAGGAAAATTAAAGAGAAATTTGAGAATATTCAATATGAACGTGTGTTTGCGCTGAACCATTATTCCCTCCCATGTAAATTGTCCAGTTGACTACTTCTGCACATTTTGCACCTTTATTTAGATGAGGGAACATCGATTGTGGTGTGTACATCTAGCAGGTGAAAGGCAGGTGGAAGACACGTTTGCTGGTTCTCTAGACATGAGAAATATTTTAGTTGACTGTGTAATTTATAGGGATGATTTGGAATCTGTTACATCGGTATTCACGAGTGAAAATACGAGTTTCCTCTACTTTTTTTCGAGTTTTCATGTAAAGGTCTTCACAGACGGGCTAAATTTCTGGTTACTCAGTGGTTTACAGCACACTCCACCTCGCTAAAGTTTCGGGTTTCTGGAGAAAATGGTATGATATTCTGGCGAACCATTCGAAATTACATCTCCCCTTGTAATCCCAGAGTATGGAAATGGGTGTAGGAAAGCAAGTAAGCAAGGAGGTTGGGGTCAGAACAGTAACGCCTTGGTGCCAAGGGGAGTCGACCCCAAATTTGTAGAACAGTTCTGAGAGTGACTTCGGTCCACTGAGGGCGCTCTGGTCAAGCATTGGGAATGGATGACTGCCTGACCTTGTGGGAAATATCTAGTGCAGCAAGGAGTACATCTATGGTGCGTGTGCTTATGCTGTCTGTCTTCATGAGGTATGTGCGAGTGTCTGGCAGGTGATAGATATATGAATAATGTAAAAGGGGCGATTTTGTATGGCGCAGGATATGAACTGTATGTTTACTACATCAACACGGTACACGGTGATATATTGCCGGGTTGGAGATTGGTTTCACACTCTAATATTCAAGTTTCTATCCTCACTGGCAGAGCAGTGTAATTGAGTAAGAGTCTTCCCATATTTGACGATCTTTAGGCCACTTTGCAGGGTTTAATTGTCGGTGCAATATGATGATCTGTACAAAATAGTTTTTTGCAACTGATAGTCTCGTCTGCTGAAAGAAAAAAAGGCACACATTGCTTCCACACCAGCGGCATCAGTAGTTTGGCAGGCAAATTCAATAACAGCCAATCATAATTCACATGACATCCTTTGTGCCGGGACATAGGAGTCTCTACAAGACAGTGAGAACGTTTGCATTTCGGTTATGTTTGTTGATTTTCAGGATGGGTAACACATGACGGATGGGATGCCATGTTAGGAGTATCTGGAGGAATGCATTCGGCGTTATTCTGCGCTGTTTTCGTAAACAGGTTCTGTTAGGACAAGAATTTCCATGCAGACAAGCTGAAAAATCACGAAAACTCCTGCAAAAGTGACCGTTAACTATTTCTAGGCCACTATACAATTCCTGAGAGGTCGACTTGGCTCTAATTTTACATAGATATGTGACATCAGTATAACATTGAGAACCTTTTAGATGTGCTTGCAATTGTGTGTAGCTATGTGAGCATTTCGCTGCGATGCATCACCCACACTTTGCTGGTAAACCCGTGCACTGCTACACGTAGCTCAGATGTCCTGTTAGGATCCCTAGGAACAATGCACCCTGTGCTGTTCTGTGAAGCACTGGAACAGATTTCTATAGCGCGACCTGTGACGTCAGTATCCACAGGCAGAGAGGTATTACACCAGCAATGGTAAATATGCATGCACGACCCAGAGGCGTCTTGAATATGGGATTGGCGTGATCGCTCCATCTGGCGTGGGTGCCTTGGAGTTCTGTAGGAGGGCAGTTCGCTGAAAAGTCATGGTTGATGATAGTTCGAAAGCGTTTTTTATGTGCAGTGAGTGTTTGTGCACTGCTTTATTTTCAGGTATTTAAGCACTGTGAGCATGTTTGTACAGCATTACACATGCATTATCTTTTGACAGTTTGTGAATGATTTCGTGTCTGTTGCATTATTTTGTGAATAGATGTGTTGGCTGTGCAGTGCATGATTTCGATAGTTGAAGATTGGCAAGCATGTTTGCAGAGTCTTTTACATGCATTATTTTGACAATTTACGAGATGTGTGCTTCTCCCCACATTAGCATACTGCATTATTTTGGTGATTTACGAGTAGTTTGCAGATCTGTAGACTATGTAATGCGACCTCAAGCACGCCAGCGTGAGTGTTTTGTATCAGTATAATAAATAAGCTACTTGAAACCTATCGCTAAATAAATTGTGTACATTATTTCAACAGTTTATAATTAGTGAGCATGTCTGCACATCAGTGAACTGTGATTCGTCAGTAGCTTGTAGTTCTGTAGGCTGTTCAATAGATTATTTCAACAGTTAACAATTAGCAAAAAATGGCTCTGAGCACTATGGGACTCAACTGCTGAGGTCACTAGTCCCCTAGAACTTAGAACTAGTTAAACCTAACTAACCTAAGGACATCACAAACATCCATGCCCGAGGCAGGATTCGAACCTGCGACCGTAGCAGTCTTGCGGTTCCAGACTGCAGCGCCTTTAACCGCACGGTCACTTCGGCCGGCTTACAATTAGCAAGCTTGTTTGCAGAGCATTATACATGCATTATTCTGACAATTTAGAAGTTGTCTTCGTGTCTGTACATCAGTGTACTGCATTATTTCGGTGATTTACGAGTAATTTGCAGGTCTGTAGGCTGCGAATTGTGACCCCAAGCACGTCAGAGTGTGTGTTTTGTATTAGTATAATAAATAAAGTACGTGAAATCCGTCCCTAAATAAACTGTTCCAAAATAAATAAAGTTCACTGCTTCTTCTCTCCAACAGCCCAGCACAGGCTAAGTCATTTTCCCTCAGACCACCATGGGATGAAAGTGCACTCTGGCGGCAGTACTGTGTACTACGTCAGTTGGACTCCAGATCTCATGGTAGACACATTGGATGGAGCTATTGCCTCAAATTGTTTAAATAAAGACTGCCTGCAAAAGAACGACTTAGTCCATCCTATCCAGCACAGTCTGAGTCCTTTTCCCACCAATGCCTAGGAAGAGATGGCGGTCAGATGACTTAGGTTAGTGGAGGTAGCCCAAGTGACCTATTTTCCCGCCATTTTGTTAGTTTAGTGAAGGTGACTGTGGTGTGTTGCATTGTCCTGCTGGAATTTGAACTTTCTTCCATTGGGGTTAGGTTAGTGGAGGTAGCCCAATTGACCTATCCTCCTACCAAAATCAGAACTTCCCACCATGATGTCATTGTGACATTGCCATATCTGTAGCTGCCATCTTGGATCAGCCATCTTGAAAAAATTTGACAACACTGGAGAGTTGGGCCACATCACCCTTGTTCCACTACTAATGAGTGGTGACAGTGATAGTGATGGTGATAATGTGTGTGTGTGTGTGTGTATCTACAGAAAATGTCATGACATCTTTACTTTATAGAAATTTAGTTTCCTGTCCCACTCACAAAGTTAGCTGAGGGAAATACATCTCTCTCCATACTGAGTGGCGTGGCTGTGCCTTGGTGGGTGCTGAGTAGTATTCCTCAAAACAACTGTGAATGCACTTCCGAAAATTTACAGCATGCTGTATTTGCATCAGGTGATGCAGCTACATGTGTGTAGGGATGCCACAGCACCTCACGAAATGCGCTCAGTATAGTGATGGTCAGCAGTGTGGCATCCTGGTGCTGTACTGTCTCCCTCTATAGTAATTTAAAGGTATGTCTTAAGACGTGGTGCTGAAACATACACAGATGTAGGACACATGTTATTTCAGCATTCTCGCTTTATCTTTTCTTACACCTCTGGGTAGCTCATCTGGCAGTTTTGGCTGGTGAATCCAATGTGTTTGGTCTGGGTGCCACATGGTAGGGCGGATTATGTTGTAAAGACGGACGATTGTCATGCTTACAGACTTGGCAGGTCATAAAAGAATGTCTTTCTTTATAATGGATGTAATGCACCGATTCATATTATCTTAATGTCAGGCAGCTAGATTTTCTATGCTTGCATGTTGGTCTGTTCAATCACTTTTTTCTGCTGGTTACACTAGAGAAGGACGAAACGTGGACATGCTAATGTCTTTATTAATATTAACTATGTTCTGTCTGCACACAGCTTTAATAAACGTGGTCCAAACTTTTGGAGATGGCAGTCATGTATGTGTGAGTTGCACTTGCTCGTGTGAATGAATGTGTGTGTTTCTCTTTCTTCTTGTTACGAAAGCTGTGGTCGAAAGTTATTTGTGTAAGTGTCTTTTAATTGTTCCTGTCTGCAACTTAATGTGTCATCGTTACAGTAAGTAGCAATTTATTTTTCCTTACATTGTTAAGTATATATATTTATTGCTATACTTTATTTATTTCTCGCTGTTTACTGAGTGTACAACTGTATTACTCACATGGTAGATGGGTGAATCAAATGTAGCACTCATCTATTGAACTGCCACAATCTGCTGATAACACTGTAGAGTTTTAATTGATATTGCATCTACTAGCAAAGTGGAAGAGTGCAATTACAAGTACACTGTCAATCTAGTGTGAGAACATGTATATAATAATTTACAGAAATAACTAGAAAAGGTAAACCTGTCAAATGTTGCATCACAATTCCACATGTAGTGTGCTTGTAGCCTGGGTGGAATAGAGGTGGTCAGCATTCATTGGCATCACCGCACTAATCAACGGATCAACCTTCACAATACACCACACATAGGGCTCACCACTTCCAGCAAGCCCATTGTACCACTCTCTGCATAGTGTCTCAAGAGAACACAATACTTGTCTAAGTCACATAATTCATCTCAGTTTTAAAGCATATCACTTTAATGCTTTAGATATACATGCTGCAGTGACTTCTGCATTTAATTTAACATAGTACCACCAAACACATCGACTTTTGATGTTTTACTGCTTTCCTAGATGTATGTCGTAGAAACATAATGGGCTGCAGAAAAACGTAACTCATCCCTCATTTGAATAATCGAGCACTCTCCACCATACAGCAACTTCAAGTATTTATTCAGATGTTGGATATGTCTGCAAGAAGTCAGTACGAACTCCACGAGACCTGAACGTAAATAGGATTAGACTGTCGTCGGAAACATTAACTACAGTAAAAAAATTAATTTGTTATAGTAAATAACTGATAATAGGATAAAAGCAAATGAAACATTATTTTGTAGAATTTTTTTTCCGCTCAGTCATTCAGTTTTACAATATTGCTGAAATAATTCTTTTCTGTATCTCATACTACACAGATTCGCATCACCCTTGCTGCACTCTAGCACCAAGACGGTGAACGTTCTCTATTTCAGTCACCTTGTGAAACTCAATGTGAGGTGCTAGGCTTGCATTCACATGCTTAGATACACCTACTCTATCACGTTGTGAGTGTTGGCCAGTAGTAATATTCTGCTAACACTTAGCTGAGGTTCACGTTCCGGTAGCCAGTGGCTGTGTTACAATGTATTCGAATGCCACCAGGTCCATAGACACACTGCAGACAGTGACTGCCGCTGCAGCTGCTGCTGATGCTTCTACTGTGGTTCAGGTGGGAACTTCTGCCTGTCCTTATCTATAACACCACCAACAAAAACGTAAGTATGAACGTTATTAACTTATCGCATAAGGTCAGAGAGTCTGTAAAGTTAGCTTATAACACTGGAGTGCTATGTTGCACACACGCCAATAACCAAATTGTTACAGCAAAAGAAACTGACAAGTTCTTACTGATAGGCTACTTCTTCCCAGATGATTGGTGCTACTGGTGGCACTTCATGCTGGGTGGACATGCAGACGGTAAATGAATATATTAACACCGAGCACAACAGAAAGTATTGACAAATACCCACAAATAGGTTTCTTCTTCCCAATGGATCGCTACTGCTGGTGGCACTTCATACTGGATGGATGAGCAGATAGTAAATGACAGTGCTCAAACAATTGAACTATAAAGCCACCCCATGTTTACATAAAACATATAATGCCACTGGCTACAGACAGATGGGGTGGACGAATAATGTCGTTGCCTCAACACCACTGAGTGAGGTGACGCAGTGGTTAGTAGCACACTGGACTCGCATTCGGGAGGACGACGGTTCAATCCCGCGTCCTGCCATCCTGATTTAGGTTTTCCGTGCTTTCCCTAAATCGCTCCAGGCGAATGCTCTGAAAGGGCACGGCCGACTTCCTTCCCCGTCCTTCCCTAATCCGATGAGACCGATGACCTCGATATTTGGTCTCTTCCTCCAAACAACAACAACAGCCTCAACACCAGGTGTTATCGTCAGCAATTCTGGGGAAAGAACTGATGCTGATGTTAGCAATTCCAGGAATGCTGAGCCAATTTTGAAACTTTTGGCCCTGTACTACAGTTAATGTTTCTGATGATGGTGTAGCCCTATTTACGCTTAGATTTCCATTGAGTTCGCTACTGGTTTCTTGTAGACAACACCTTACATCTGAGCAAATACCCCAGAAGTTTTTGTACAGCGCATGGCACCTTATGTGCAGTGTCTTGTTGGTGTCAAAATGGCGCAATGTATCACGATGGCGTCACACCAGCATCACGATGGTGTCTCATCAATGTCTGGTGTCACAATGGCTTCTTGTTGGCATTGTGATGGCGTCACACTAACATCACACCGCTGTCACGTTGGCTTCACAACAGTCTCACTCGCGTCACTTTGGCGTCACGATACCGTCACGATGGCGGGGTGTATGTTTGAGGTAACAACTTATTATGCCTAGTATCAAGAAGATTTAAAATGTGACTGATGTGAAGGCTCTCAAACTTGTCTATGCTGACATTTGTTATGGTACTATCGAATATGTGCAAATCATTGTTCCACTGAAATCCAACCATTCTGGGTGGAAAGAATTTGGTCCAGAGAGGTGGGAAGTGTGAGCATAGAGTTCAGATAGGTCAGGTTTTCACTTGAAAGATTTTCGAAAGGAAGTTCAAGTAGATGGAGTAACTGAATAGGCAGTATTTACAGATGTGGTTCCCATAATGCTGACAAGCAGCCGAAACGAGTGGCCTGATATATCACAACTGGTGTCACTGATTGTTAGCTCTTGTCCTTGTAGCTCTAACTGTTGCATGATAGATAACCGTTGCTTGTTTTAGCACGTGTAGATAACAATTAACAGGTTTGCCATCTAAAAGAGCCGATTTGAACGCTGAGCATCTGGTGTAGCGCCGCTATTATTGTCTGGGCATTACCACGGGTGGGCAACGGCCTTGCCGCAGTGGATACAACGGTTCCCGTCAGATCACTGAAGTTAAGCGCTGTCGGGCGTGGCCGGCACTTGGATCTACATCTACATCCATATTCCGCAAGCTACCTGACGGTGTGTGGCGGAGGGTACTTTGAGTAGCTCTATAGGTTCTCCCTTCTTTTCCAGTCTCGTATTGCTCGTGGAAAGAAAGATTTTCAGTATCCTCTGTGTGGGCTCTAATCTCTCTGATTTTATCCTCATGGTCTCTTGGCGAGATGTAAATAGAAGGGAGCAATATACTGCTTGCGGCCGTCCAGGCCGCCATGCGATGTAGCCATTTTTCGGGGTTCACTCAGCCTTGTGATGCCAATTGAGGAGCTACTCGACCGAATAGTAGCGGCTCCAGTCACAGAAAACCATCATAACGACCAGGAGAGAGGTGTGCTGACCACACGTCCCACCTATACGCATCCTCAGCTTAGGAAGACATGGCGGTCGGATGGTCCCGATGGGCCACTTGTGGCCTGAAAACGGAGTGCTTTATTACCACAGGAACTAGCCATTCAGCAGTAGCTGCCGGAGGCACCACTTGGGCACTAAAATGTCTGCACGCCAGCTGCAGCGCCAGGGCTGTTCATACAGCACGAGGCCAGTGGAGAGAGTTAGTTCATTCTGGTCATCCTCAAGGTCATTTTCACTTTAACTGACCTTTCACATCTGGGCAATTGGCCTCCACTGTCACAGTAAGTGTTACACAATCTAATAACGTAAGTGTCTAAGGATACATGATGTCACAAGCTCTGTAGCCTAAGGGTTCCGGGTTCGAGCCTCAGCATGTGCAATTATCTTAATTTTCATATAATTTAATGGAAATTTCGCAAGTCTCTGCATATGTCAGATAGTTAATTAATTAATTAAATTACCGTAATTTCAAGCAAATTCACGTAAATGTTACAACAAAACTGTGATGTCATACATAAGTATCTCTGTCATGTGTAACTACAAATCAATACTGCAACATACTTTACACCCATGCTCAGCGTGAAGGTTCAAACCCACAGGCTTCCTGCCCTCTAGGCCTTAGGTTCGATCCCTGCATATGTAAATTAATTAATACAAGGGATTGTAAGTTCATGCAATTTCACGTAAATGTTACACCGACAAAGCTCCGAAATATCATAAGCGCCTGTGGCCTGTATAAATACAAATTAATCCTGCTCGGGCTCTGAGCCCCATCATAATTATGTCACCATGCATAAATAGTTTAATATCTCGAACTGCATGAAGTTTCAGCAAACACCACAAGCCTAATGGTTTGTGTGATTTAAAAAGTTTTCAGAGCTGAGGCTTATGTGCACAAGATCCCAGACAGCAAATAGTTTAATTTTGATAGCTTGATAAGAGCTGTAGCCTCACCCACATTTCTCATCTATGAGACTATTGTAATATGGATCCTATTATTTTTCCTACATCTTCAATATGCTTCTGAAATCTAAATCTATCATATGCGAATTGTTCTCATAAGCTGACCCATGCAGCATAATATGTGACTTCAAATTAATCGATTTATGAACAACCGTATAATGTTCAGCGAAATGAACTTCTCTTTTACTATTTGCAGCCGTCACGTTCTATTTCTGAGCGCCGGAACAGCTTTGCAATCGGTTTCTGTTTCACCAAACAGTAATTTCTACTTCAGCTTATATTATTTGTTTTCTGTCCTCCTGTCTTGCTGCAAAAGTTTTGATGGGTATTTAATGACACTTCTGTTTTGGACACAGCCTGAGGTTGGGGGTGTGTCCTGTTTCACAAAATAGTAATTACTGAGTCAGCTGCTTGAATAGTTTTCTGCCCCCTTTTCTCGATCCAAAAACGCTGAGGCATGTTTCTGCACAGCCATGAGCTCAAATGTTTCATACATTACTAATTGCACATGTAGGGGCTCAAACCCAGGGACTGGTGGCAGGGAGCTGGAGGAAGGTAGGGTAAGAGGTAAGACCTCAAACTGTGAAACTTCTTGTAGTTGCGAAGTTACTTGAAAATTAAGATGACTGCAAATGCCAGGCCATGAACCTGGAGTCTTTAGGCTGCAGAGCTTGTAACGTCATACACCCTTAGACACTTACGCTATTAGATTGCGTAACACTTGTTACGACAGTGGAGACCAGTTGCCCGGATATAAAAGTAAATAGGCCCAGTAGTGATGGGGCCAATCGTCTGGGTATGATGGTAGGTTGGACCAGAGTGCCAGAACCCCTGAGGCAGGCTAGGCAAAGCCTAGCAACACAATAGTAAAATGGAATCCTTGCAGAATAACTCAAACTGATTCCACACCACCAGGCCATGAATTCGTTTTGGTTAAAACAACAGTAGAGATCGTAATAACATTTGTTTATTATTATTAGCGATTTCGGGTTATGTTAAAGCTGTCCTCAGATATTTTTGGACCCCCTATGGCTGGTGTTGGCGGCTCCCCGGTTTTTCACATGATACCACGATCGTAAGCTGTCTCAGTACGATGATGGTGTCACATGAAAAACCGAGGAGCCACCAGCACCGACCATAGAGGACCTAAAAGATCTGAGGATGGGTTTAACATAAGCCGAAACCTGTCATAATAACCTGTGTATTGCACCAGACCACTGTGCTCCATGGAAAATGTTGTCTAAATTCAAAGATTTGTTGTTCCGAGTACAACTGGGAAAAATACGTTGGCACAATAAGGGGACCACGAATCAGTATAAATAACCATTAATTTTAGCAGAGGTATCAGCAGTCTATCAGAGCCTATGGGACGAGATGTCTAAGCCAGGACACCAGGTGATATGGGTCAACACGCAGCCACTACAAGTTTGGGAATCCACTGCTGCACCATCTATAGTGCCAAGTCTTTCTCCTTGGCACTTCTCCACACCTTGCCCACTCCAGCAGCGACCAGAGAACTGCCCTGAAGGACAGCAGAGCCAGACAATGGCAGCACAGCTGCTGACCCTTCCATGTGGATGTGAGAGCCTAGGCGCCACATGCTATTGCTCACAGGGGGGAGATTCAAGCTTATAGAGTCAGCATTCTTGGTCGCCAACGTGACTGTCAGATCGTTGTCACCATGCACCACCTTCGTCACATGTTGCAATGGCAGTGTGGCTGCCACATCCACTGAGATTCTATGAGTGTAGTCAAAGGAGTGTTAACAAAATGTTTTGACTTTGATGCCATTTGTCTAAGCACCTCATCACACTGCACACAAAAGTAGTCCTATACAGCTAGGCCATTTCATCAGTTTTAATTATAATCATTTCCTGAAGCGACTCATATATAGGTTTCTCTGCATGGAAGAGGTCGAGTTCGCAAGACGATGACACTGTAGGCATCAGCTTTTAGAGGACACTGTAACTCAGCCTGACGCTGCAGCAGTTCTGAGGCAGAAAGAAGCATATGGGACTTCTGGTTGGGTACGACTAGTAGTACATCATGCATATTTAATCGTATCAACTTCTTCAGAGTCCCCATGTTACCAGATAGGAGAAAGTGAGATAGCACTCGAAAAGAAGCTCTTTGCATGACATGGGTATCTGGACCCAAACCTGTTGCAGAATTTCGTCCTGGGTGGTGTCAAAATCGGCCATATGGTAATACAAGGGTGAGGACCTATCGTCTAGTGGCACTAGCAATTCCAGAGGTGCCCTAAGCCTTCCAAAATTCACTACAGTCCCTTGAGAAACTGTCCTAAGGGTAAGAGGACTGGGGTCGGGTGCCCACAAGTACAATGTTTGAGTGTTTCAGCAGCTCAGTAGCCTCACTGCAACCATCAGTGATACTATCTGCAAGAGTCTGAAAAGCCTCCTGACTATCAGCTGGGTGTCAATAATGACCAGGTAGGCCCTGACAACGGCAAAGTCTTGGTTTACTGGATGTCAGGAGAATGTGATGTCCAAAGTATGGCTGGAGCTGGCGGCTCCTTGGTTGTGCACATGATACCACGATCATACTCTGTCACAGCACTGCCAAAGCATGAGGATGCTGAATATTATTTACTACATCCTTCTTGAGGTTTAATAACTGCATAGTGTAAAGCTCAATTATTATCCTCTACATTGGTATGTACCTGACGCAAAAGTGACTTTACTTTTCCCAGGTCTTCCGCATCAGCCACAATAAAGATTGTTTTCAAAATCCTCCCCCTCTCCCTACAGCTATACAATCTCTCTTCTGCCCATGCTGGACTCATGGTAGAAGTTCTACAGTCTGTTGGAGTTACATCTTAAGGCATTTTTCAAGGAGGATCATAATATCTGATATTGTGCTTGAGTGTCCTTCGGCACGATTTGTCCGGACATGAGGTGCAACTTCTCAAAAGTGTCATCCAATTGTCGTATTTCGCTTTTTGGTGTCAAGATACTGAAATACATCTTTGACGCCCATTGATGGTTAGATAATACCACAGCTGATTGCTGGGTGAAAAGCATGTGGCTCTTCAATGGATGTACCCTAAGGGACCCTTATATCCAATAGTTGCTAAACAGACCCGAGAACGTCGCTATAACGATGGCTCTTGCTCTAACAATTCCTTTTGCCTGTTACTTGCTGGCCTAATGCAATGTTGCCATCTGCTGTCCTCGGAAAAGTGACCCTGGATCGGGTCTGTACTGAGCCCTGGAGCAACGGGAAATCCTCAGTCAGTTTGCTAGGCCATCCTGTGTCCTTATGGTGTACAGAGAATCTGGAATAAACATAGGCGCAATTCATTCATTACATTGCATTTTATCTCTCTGCCATTTCGCTGTACTGCCCCCCTTTCGAGGAAGCTGTTGGTAACTGAGTCAGGGCTTTAGATGAGATGCCCTCTCAAATTGAGGGATTCGTCCCATATGCACCAGAGTTAGTTAGTTAGTTACCTAGTTACATGTTCCATTGATCAGTCTCATGGTAATCTTTACGATGTGGAATGTGTCAAGTGCATAAGAAATGCACACATGAATCAAAGTTTTTTTTTAAGATTAAGATTTATGTTACCTATCCCACTCTCTTAAATGGCAAAAATGCATATATTACACCTATAGATTTATTTATTTCTATTCAAGAATTCGTCTATGGTACAGAATGGTTAATGTTAAAGTACAGTACCACTACAATCTCAAAGATTGCATTTATTGTATGTTCCATTTTCCTGCATTTTCCTGCATTTATTTATTTCTGTTTATCTTACTGATATTGCTTAAGTTTTTTATGTATCCTGTAGCTACAGTGATAATAGTTTCTTCTTTTAATTGGTTTGCGTATCACTCTCCATGTTTTATACCTTCTGATGTAGCCTTGTCAATTACTAATTTTATTTTATTATATTAATTTTTGTTTATTAATAGAACCTGTTATGTAGGCATGATTTCCTATTTTGTGTTAAAGTTTTTCCTGTCCACCCCATTTTTATTAATTTACTGTTCAATTTTTTACTTTTTCATTGATTACCACCACTCTGTCAGGTATGTTACTTACTGTATGTTTGTGATTCAGTCTAGACGTGTTACTTCTCTTCCAATGTTGTTTGCAAATATTGTAACTTCTTTGGTAACAATGCTCAGTAAATGTCTGAAGATGACCAGTAAGCTGAAAACCAGTTAACAAAATAAAAGTAATATCGTGGAACAAAAGTAAACTGGTGCTTTTCATTTACTATAATGTTGTTCTACCAAGAACCAATGGAAGATTCTGTTAACATGAACGTCACTGTTATTTCTAAAATGATCCATATTGTTGAGAACAAATTTCATTACTAAGAAAATGTACTGTTAGGATGCTGAAAGAATTCCTAACCTTTCAAGCAGATGTGCGACTATGAGCCCCTCACATTATTGTAACCATTTTCTTCTGAGAAGTGAATACTTTATGCCTAAATGTTGAGTTACTCCAAGATATTATTCTGTATGACACCAAAGACTGAAAGTACGCAAAGTATTTTAGCTTACTAATCTATATCCTCAAAACTGGTGATTGTTCTGATAGCAAAAGTTGCTGAACCTAGTCCCTTTAAGAGATCCAAAACATGAATTTTTCGATTAAGATTCTCATCTATATGTACATCTAAAAACTTGGTATGCTCTACCCTGGCTACTGACTTCTGTTGATTTGTTATATTTATTGAAGGAACTATGTTCCTTGCAAAAGAAAATTGGATGTACTGTGTTTTTACAAAGTTCAGAGCAAGCCCATTTGCAGAAAACCAATTAATAACTTTTACAAAGACATTATTTGTATCATTTTCAGTTGGTGTTTCTTTACTGGATTAATAATGATGCTTGTACCATCAGCAAACAGTGTCAGTTCAGCTTATTGTATCAAATAAGAAGTGAGGTCATTCACCTATATCAGGAACAGGAGGGAATCCACGATCGAACCCTGTGGAACACATAATTTTACCCCAGGTAGATGAAGTGGCAAACTTCCTTAAAACACTTAAACCATATGAAGAAACTTTTTGCTTCCTGTTCTGTAGATATGACTTAAACCAGTCATCTGCTGTATCATTTATACCATAGAATTGTAATTTCTGTGACATCATGTCATGGTTCACACAATCAAATGCTTTGCATAAGTCACAGAAAATTCCTATTGGTGACATTATACTGTTTAAAGACTCTATTATGTGGGCAGTGAAATTGTATATCGCTGTCTCAGTGGAACACATTTTTGAATACTGAGTATCTTATTACTGTTGAGAGGGCTAACCACTCTTGAGTACATTACTTTCTAGACGAGTTTTGAAATGCTGTAAGCTAGGATACTGGCCAGTAATTATTGACATCTGTGGTGTCCCCTTTTTTGTAGAGACGCTTGACAATGGCGTATTTTAACCTGTCTCGGAAAATACCATGAGTTAGTGATGCACTACATATGTGACTTAGGACATCAACTGTAACTGCTCCACATTGTTTTAATATCTTTTAGAGATGTCATCTATTCCAACAGAACATTTATTTTTCTCAGATTTAATGATTTTCCTTATTTCACAAGAGGTTGGTAGATGAAAATTAATCTAAGATTTCTTAAGTCTGACTCCTCCACGTACTGCTTGGTTTTTTCCTTTTGAACTATCCTCACCAATTTTTTCACCTACACGTAAGAAATGCTTGTTAAATGCATTAGCTACTTGTGTACTTCTGATTAAGATGGTCTCATTCTCTTTAATAGTAATACTACCTACCTCAGTGGATACTTTTCGTGCCTCCCTACTAGCAACAATCCATATTGATCTGCGTTTATTGCCTGAATTGTTAATTTCATCTCTAAGATACCTATTTATTGAATTTCTGACAGCTTTTCTCAGTATGTTACAATAATGTTATAGCGTAAAATTACTTCTGGATCTTTACTAATTCTTGTTCTCGAATACAGTTTTCTTTTTCTTTCTGAAGACACTTTATTACCTGTGGTAATTAAATGTTTCTTTGAAAACTGTTTGGTGTTACATTTAGTAATATTTTTGGGCAACGATGTTCAAGTAGGGATATAAATTTATCCAGAAATGTTGTATTTATCTAGCATTTGGCTCATAGTGGTATGAGACAGGAGTTGTAACTTTACATTAACCAGAGAGATTATTGCAACCACCTGATAAGGCTCGTGGTATCGTGAAATAAATACCTTTGTCTTTCCTTCCGGAACATAGAGATTGAGCAACATTAACCATTGATTGACATGGTATTAGGGCAGTTTAGGCTTCTCTTTTTGTGCCCCATCTTGCCACTCTAGAGCTTCAGATGCTCTCTTCAAGGAGGTTATGTAACTTTATCCATTGAGTGACATGATATTTAGGCAGTTTGGCCTTCTCTTTTTGCGCGCCTTCTTGCCGCTCTAAGGCTTCAGATGTACTGTTAAATTGATGGATTCGTCCCGTGCGCACCATCGCATTATGGGACAAGAGCTGTAACTTTACATTGACCAGAGATATTATTCTGACCGCCCGATAAGGCACCTGGTATCGTGAAATGAATACATTTGTTTTTACTTCCGGAACATAGAGATTTGAGTATTTTGACGCTAAAGCTACAAACTTACAAATTAGAATGAATAAGTAAATTTATTGCCATTTCACTACACTGATCCACTACATTGACAAAACCAGAATCGATGTCCCTCTGTTGCTCTCTGTCTTCTATGTAGCACGCGAGAAAACTACGGAGGGTCTCTCAAGCCCCGAAGAAGAGGACGATGGTTCCATCCCGCGTCCGGCCATCCTGATTTAGGTTTCCCGTGATTTCCCTAAATCCCTCCAGGCAAATGCCAGGATGGTTTCTTTGAAAGTACGTGGAAGATTTTCTTCCCAATCCTTGACACAATCCGAGCTTGTGCTCCTCTCTAATGACCTCTTCCTTCCTTCCTTCGTGAGATGTTACCATCTTACCTTTGGAAACCGGACTTTCTGCGTTGGCTGCTTTGTAATCGAACTATAAATCTCAGTTAAACATGGAAAAAGCACTCAGAGTCTCCGTTTCTAATATTAAATCCTTATTCGAAAAGTTTTGCTCTACAAGCCAAGGGATTCACAAAAAATTACAAAAGTTATTTTTAATTTAGTACTGAAGAGTTAATTATTAAATGCGTTGCACAGTATTGATACAGTCCTATTTACAAGTGCATTCCATCAGTGTAAAACTGAGTTTCAATTTTTTGTTGTATTTGAATGTATTTTGGTTTGCTTTTCTTTCAATAAACTAGTCAGTTTTTGGGTTCATATTTTTTTCTTTTCAGTTGACTCACACCCCACATTTAGTGTTATTACGCACGCTACTCCCCCCCCACCCCCCAACCCCTTCCTGCCCTACTGCAAGGGGTGGAGTGGCTAGACTGAGCCTTTCGCAATTTCTATTAATAAATGCCAACTCTTTCCTCCACATGTAACTTATACTCAGCCAACTGTGCATCTTCCTGAGGCAGTGTATCACTTCAAAATCAAATTCACTAGGCCATAAGTCAATCGAGGTGGCGCAGTGGTTAGTACAATGGATTCGCATTTGGGATCAAACCCATATTCAGCCATCCTGGTTTAGGCTTTCCATGATTTCCCTAAATCGCTTAAGGCAAATGCCGGGATGATTCCTTCCAAAGGGCACGAGCGCTTTCCTTCTCCATCCTTCCCTAATCTGAACTTGTGCTCCAGTTCTAGTGACGTCGATGTCGAAGGAAGTTGAACACTTAGCTCCTTCTCTCCCTCTCATAAAGCCCCTTAGGTCAAGTGGCTAGTTACACTTTATGGTTCATCACCAATGTAACATTGCGAGATATGTTATAAGTTTGAAGCACTTGTCATATTATTAACATGGTAACATAAATTAGGCTAAGCAACTCTTTTTCTGTGGTTAAGTTATTCTTTTATGCCTTATTTCTTTGCCTCTAACCATAGGCTTTGGGTACTCTATTTCTTGACTCTATGTCCTGACTCAGCGCACAGATTAAGCTCTGGTTGTTAGCATCAGGTTATGAATTATTTCTGATAATCCAGAGAAGGAAGAACAGGATGAGTGATCAATAAGTTATGTAATCATAAAAAGGCTTCCTTGCAATCTCGAGCAGAGATGGGCAAAACCGTTCTTTTCAGAGATTGGATCAGAATCTCTCAATCACTGAAATGAGCTGCTCCTTTTTCAAGACTGATCACTCCTCACTTATCTACAAAAATAAATAAAAGGAAGGCACCTTGCCTATTTAATTCAGATCACTATACAGGCATTTTTATCTTATTTGATCCTACTTTGAAAGAAAGTTGAAAGAGGAGTAATGAGTTTGCATCGTCACTAGTAGTTCTGAGAATTAAAATTTCTTTATTTTTTTGCTGTAAAAGTTAAAAATATTACAAAAAATTCTAAATATTGGTTACCAAGTGGAAATATTTTAAAAGTAAGACTGATTCTTGTTATGATGTCATACTTTTATTAGAGGCAAAATACAATATAATAATTATAAAATAAGTGTAATTAATGTAAGTATATACAGTCGTCGTTTAAAAACAGTACGATAATATATGTGCAAAGAAGGAAAAATTAATCAGTATTACGATTTATAAATAAAATTTGATATATTTTACTTGAAGTTAGTCAATTTCTTTACTTGGTGCATATTTGTTCTGTTTTTAAAGATACGCTCATAGGGCTATGAAATAGCTGGGATACATAATATTTGCAGAACCAGTTGGTATAGCGTTGGGCGCAGCAATTTAAGGAATCGCTGTTTCTAGGCAAATATGCCTCAGATAAATATTTGTCTAATTCGACATTGCCTCATGTCCCCGGTTGTGACTTTCTCGGAGCCGAGCACGCACACTCGTGACAACTGTTCATTAACAGCTGTGGTATACAGTCTATTGTTATTTTCAAAGAAAACAGAAGTTATGGCTTTCAGGGGCCAGTTGTCAATTAAAAGTAAAATAATAATAAATTATCAGAAAACAGAAAGATTAAATTTTATTAACATCATAGGAAAAACTGAATCACTCAAGACAGAAAGGAAACTTTTTGAAGCAACACTTCAATACTAGCTCACTGAACAACTATTCCGTGGGTTACTTTCAAGCAAACTTGCACAGGACACATCTAGAAAGCTGTGATATATACTGTTTATATAATTTATATCACTGTGTGATGTCTGCTCATTCGAACATGTCCGAAAGAATATACACCACGCATCTATATAATTGGTTCGCCTCGATGGGCTCTGAATCCACCACCTTCGTTACAGATGCACAGTTACATCCGACAGCCTGCGGAAATCTCAAATTCTTCAATGTGTGTAGCATTCGACAGTACTGATCAAATGATATTGTAAACGTGTTCTCGGGTCGAGTCGCTGGTAGCGCCTCCAACTAACGGCACCCATTTTGCAAATTTATGGTTTTGAAGTAATAACATTGCCCCTGGTTATTTGAAGTTTCTGTGATATTTCACACTGGATATGCGTATGTGACCATATGATTTAAATTGATTTAAATGCTGATTGCCATAACAGAATCTATACACCTTACACCAATCTATACACCTTACACCCACCTCAGCCATGGGCTGATACTCCTTCTATTGTCCCATCACACAGTTGTTAACTTATAAATTTATAAATTCTTCCGTCGCACGGGGGATACTACCTTGCATTAACAGTGTAGCTGGCAATGATCTAGGAGGGTTAAACAATTCTGCACATTCCGCTTACAAATTTTCCATCTCCATCCTATCACTTCCTTGCAAATGCGATACTTTTTCCTGCAGTACAGAAAAATCGGAAGACAGTCCTGGCTTAAGAGCATTTTGTATTGAAATCACTATCTAACTCTTCTTTCTCCAGCACTTTTAGGATGGTTATCAGTGTATCTTGTGTTAGCTCCAGTTAAAGTGAACCGAAATTATCCGTACTGACAGGCGCTACCCTGCTTTCACCAACCTCTTGCATGTAGGTGATACACTAAAGCGCACAATACACTGTGCCTTTTCCAGTTCCTTATTCCCACAAAAGAGTCAACTATACACAAAGAATAAATTGGAAAACATGTTCCTACATCTATCCAGGATAGTCTCCGTGTACCTTCGGGCATTTTCTGCCATAAGTCGATTCTAAGGAAGTGTGCATGCAGGTTACGTGGATTACTCAACATTTGGAGAGTGCTTTGCGGAATTTCGGTTATTCCTGCAGTACAACTCAAACAGCACGATGTTCCTTCCAGCTCTACTATGCGCCGTTCCAGATATACCTTGAAATGATATTTACTCAGATAATCCAGTCCAAATAAAAAATTTTAATTACTGCCAACTACAGAAAGTACTTCCTCATAAGCTTGGAACTCTTTCCCTCCTACTCAGAACTGCATCAATATCGAACCGAGTGAATGAGTACTATCTCCACCTACGCCACTTCGTCTATTATTAGATGGGTTAAAAGTTGCTACGCCAAGTACACGCAGACTTTCTACACGTAGTTGCACTCCTCATAGCAATAAAATTCGTATACCCTTTCTCCTAAATAGCCAGTCAAACAAAGAGCTGCTACTACCTGTTCAAAACACTGGTATCCTGTGGTCACATTTACTGGGAATGCTGCACAGTGACTGCATCGCACACTTTCACGTTTAACAATAGGGTATGGGCTCTAACCTGCGACCACCCTCCCTTTGCCTGTGAGAATCTGCACTGTGTTCTGAGTGTTCAGTTCACTTACACCTCCGATACTGAGATTTTCTGCAGTTTCATTGAATACGGCCAGGCTTATCTCTACCTTAAAAACTATGCTCTTTTCCCTATTTTTTGGTGACTGCATATATTTCTACTTAAGTTATCGCAGTGGTCACAGCTTCATTTAAAGACTCTGGAATTTCTACCGACACTTTACCGGAAATTTCAGCTGGCAAGTCTCATAAGAGTACTTCTAGCACTCTCTGCTGCGCCGCTTGAAGAATGGCCTTGTTGGTCTTGTCGTTATCCATCACCTCATAAATATTAATATTTAACTTCTTAGTTCAGTCAACAAGACATTCCATGGACTCTCCTTGCCTTTGAGATGTAGTACTGAGCTACTTACGATAATACCTAGAGGTATTTTTCCTTCTATAAGGCTCAAAAGCTCTTTCCTGAAGGTCTTGGAAAAATTGAGCATTTCCTAACTTCTCATGACACATCACATATACTCTATTATCCCCTGTCAACTTCAACTGGGGCATGCTTAGCAACTGCTCGTATTTCATCCCTCAACTTGGCAGCTGCAAGTAAATTTTCTACAAAAGTGAAAATATCCTCCGTTGATTTTCCTGAAAAAGGAGTTACTAATTAGGTGGTGCAATCGTTTAGGATATGGAGAGGCAAGAGAGAAGAGGACTGTTCGCTTCTCTCCTCTCTTAACCTATCAAGTTCCTGTGAATTTCTGATATCGCATAGGGACAGTCTGATCAAGCAAGTGTTGAATCGTTTCTTGCGCTAATATTTTTTTCACCCAACACCGATTTGCTTACTGTGTGCCATTACTAGAAGCACAAAATAAAAATATCAACAAATATAGAAAAATCAAAATAAATAAATCACCATACAGGCCCATACAAAAGTTTCAGATCAGCACTTATTTGTATCTCTCGTTTGAGCACTATTGCTGAATAGCATCTAGCATTGTCCCTCTTCTTTGATGCAGACTTTGCACCACCACTGTAGCCTCAATCAGTACTTGTAACACCGTCATATGGATGCAGATGCTCTCTGGTGAAGATAGGCGGGCAGGATCTGTTATGGGTAGCATGAAGACAGTTGATCCCTTTATTTCCCAATCTTCGATGGCTCATCAGAAGATGATTGGCAGATGCCCAACTAAAATACTATATGATGAATTAAGTGATGACCAGCTGCAAACTTGAAATTTGTTTGAATATTTCCAAGTAGTTTATTACTGTAGACTTGCGCCCGCGTCAGGCAGGCATAGATTGGTAAGCACTGAACCCTTTGATCACACTGCTCGACGCATAGTTGAGAAGACGCCTTCAGGCTCTATGCGTAGCACCACTCATTCTGGGATGGCAGCATCTGCACTGTGCTAGGTGCTGGTGAAGCGATCTGGTCAGGTTATGCTGCAAGTAAGGCAGCTGGGAGGGACCTGCCCATCCGAGGGGAGTGTCGGAATTGTAGTCTTCTTGGATGCAGCCTGACCTCATTGTCTGGCTGGTGCCATCTGGAGTCAGTGGATGCTCGGTGCTCAGTGGCTGCAAGGGTTTTAGTTCGAACCTTGCACCAGAGATGCTGCAGGTGCGCTCCCAGGATGGTGATTGTGTGGTACAGCCTCACGACAGAAGCTCACTCTACAGCAGACGCCGACTCGATGACTAGCCAATTCAATGCGCAGACTGCCAAGTGGCCAGTATTTATAACGCACCAGGATGGTCAGTTGTTGAGTGGTCGCTGCAGATTCCATGTACGCCCCTTGCTGACACGTTACTGAAGAGTCTCGAGTTATATCAGTTGTCATTGACCGGACAGTTGCATTATGGCTGTTAGGTGGGATATGCGGCATACTAGTGCGCCGGTAGTATGATTACGGCAACAAGTCCTTGCCTTGGTTCGCGCCGTTAAAGCTTGTGTATTTGAAAACGAGCCAAAGCTTGAAACCTGGATGGTAGTGATAAATAAAGAATTGATTTTGAGAAACATCCCGTTGAAAATGACGTATTACTTTAAATTTATCGATGCTGTTGTATTCACACAGATGAAATCAAGTTAGATCACAATTGTTTCACCTTATTTTTTTGTAAGTGTGGATATAAGTTTTTGTTTTGGTTCCTTCCAGTGACTGCGATGCTAAGTAATATAATGAGTAAGGAAATCCCTTATGTTTCCAATACAAGAACTCTTTTGAAATTTTTTTATGTAAAAAAAGAGTCATTTATAGAACGCATAGAGAAAACTGAGCTTTTATCTCAAGTATTACGATTATAGAAGTAAGAGGCCTCTGTCTGACGTAAGAGAGCTAGAATTTTAATTTTTGCTGTCTGCATTTTATAGCATCGCACCTAAAGTTAATATATTGATCAGGTAATTACAAAAATGAAGACTTGCAACATAGCCTGTATAAGAAGTGGCAGAACATTTTAAAGGCTGCAGAGATGTCCGATGAATCGTCACTGACAAGTTTTCCTTTTGCAGAGAGATGCTGTATCCTGCCAAGAGACAAAGATGGGAAATAAAATTCCATAAACGCCTACTGCAAGAGAAGGGCGTGGCACAATTCTCGTTCAGTTTGATGAATATTTCGACTTCATAGGAACTTATCGCTGCCAATTTACTCAGGTTTGAAAAGTTGATATGCAAATATATTTCCACAGCAGTTCTTACATACGTTTTGCGAAATACATCCCCTTTTGGAAAGCTGAAATTGGAATTCGACGAGATGTTCTACACTCTACTGGCTGACAATGGGGTCTGGAGAGAGGTAGGGGGGGGGGGGGGTGTATCTTGCACTCCAGCAAACTCTGTATGAAAATTACTTTCAGCAGCCTGTTAGTAATGTTAGTAATGCATGTAAATTTCTAATAGGGATTGTTATGAGTTCAATGGCAACGCCAGAGAAAGAGTAATCTGTCTCTAACCTAAAGACAGAGAAAAAAATTTCTGCCAAGTACTATGGTACAAAACCGGCATATAGCAATAGCAGGCATCTCCATCGAGAAACATTCACGAAATGGCTCACTCGTAAACTTAAGAATAAGAATAGCACTCAGAATAAATAAGGGCATTTCTGTGTGTCGTTTTGTATGTTATTCATTATTTGCCATTTCACGTTAGTAATTTCTAAACTAGCACTCAGTGAAACCTTTTGAAAACAAGGTAAACATCAGAAGTTCGTGCAAAAAGCCCAGCCGCTCTATGGATGCAAAGAGCCAGTGTTCTCTCTCCTGTCCTATCGTATACTGCTAAAATGGTAATCTGCCTAATACCTTCGTGTCCTGACTGCGACTCAGGCATCAGCTTCCATTTCCTACTGAATCGCACACTTTTTTTCTCAACGACAATTAACACGATTATAATGACTATTAGAAATAAAAGATAGGCTGGGTGCTTACAACACTACTCGAAGAAGAGTCTGCCATGATTTCGCAGCACAGTCGAAGTCCAACGCTCAGAAGGTGGCGCCGAGGCTGGAGGTGCTCGATGTGGTAAGAGGGCGTGTGGATCACCCAAGGAGCTTCGGACAACGCCGAAAGACTTAGTAGCGGCAAAGGATTCTTGTGTGGTATAGCGGATTAGTCGGAACTTGGAGCCAGGCCCTTGGAAGACGATGGGCGGCTTCTGACTGACAAGATTCAAATAGCTGTGTGGAATGCTTGGAGAACATGCTGTCCGGTGTTGTTTTGGTTCCCGAGAAGTCTGTTCCTGGAGCGCACTGGCAGTGACAGCCTCTTGTCCCGCATTCCCTGTACGCAGGACTGTCCAACGAAACCACCATGCCTTACACTGTCTGACAGCCCTTTAGTGTTATGGCAGTCTAACCGGTATTTGGTTGAAGACTTTGCGAGTTTTATTTTGAGTGTGCGTGCTATAATGCTGACTACTTGATACTTATTCACAGGAAATAGTGCAGGAATTAATGCTAATGGAAATATGTATCTCATGTTGAGGAACGTTATATTAACTTCTGTGTTGGTAAATATTGTCGCAAATTAGTGTTTAACTGTTTTGATTACTTTGTTAATTATGAGCCTCCTGCATGACTTTATTCCATAATGTTAGTTAATACACACGTATGTGCAGTGAAAAGGGATTGTAGTTCTTTTAAGAGTTGTTAGCTAGTGTTGCATGCGTTCACATTTTATGCACTTGAACCTTGAACGTTATTTATTCCGTGTAATTTTAATATTAGGTGTGGAGGCGATATTAGGGATTGTAATTGGGTGTGTGTCTGAAGTGTAGTTTTATTCTACTGTTCTTTCAATTTTTGGAATTGGGATTTCTTGGTTCAAAATGGTTCAAATGGCTCTGAGCACTACGGGACTTAACAGCTGTGGTCATCAGTCCCCTAGAACTTAGAAATACTTAAACCTAACTAACCTAAGGACATCACACACATCCATGCCCGAGGCAGGATTCGAACCTGCGACCGTAGCAGTCGCGCGGTTCCGGACTGCGCGCCTAGAACCACGAGACCACCGCGGCCGGCGGAATTGGGATTTCTCTCAGTAAAGATTTTTTACATTTATCTGTGAATTATACAAAGGGAATCAGCTTAGGTTGTTGTGGCTACTGCACTCATTTTAATAAATCCTTCTGATATTAAATTTCCTGGCAGATGAAAACTGTGTGCCAGACTGAGAATCGAACTTGGGAACTAGGCCTTTTGTGGGCAAGTGCTCTACCGACTTAGTTACCCCAAGTAAGACTCATGACCTGTCCTCACATCTTTAATTCTGCCAATACCTCGTTTCATACCTTCTACACTTCACAAAGGTCTCCTGCGATATTGTTTTGCTTAATGTATGTCATAATTATGACCAGTCAAAGAGGTGTTCTCAATAAATTATGTGAGACTGATAAAATATATTTGCGCCCTCATGACCCCAAGCCACTTCCTTTCCACAGTAGAGATGGGCAGTTAACCTCTGAACTGATTCAAAAGTGCTAAATCCTTTCACAGAGTGAGCGATCAGTGACTTGGGAAAATGGAATGGCTGCTCTTGAGATCTGAAATGCCTCTCCAGTGAATCACCATGTGGGTTGAAGATTCTAGGACAGGCTGCTGCAACAGCATCCCATCCAGCATGCTGAATTAGTCGCTATGACATAGACTACAGTGCAAAAACAACTATACAGATGTGTTGTGAACAGCCTTGTCAACCATGAAAAGAATGAAAAAAAGAAGCGTCACTCCCTTAGAACACTGCATTAATGCAGAAAACGTTCTCACCTTTTATTTTTGCTTTTGATTTGAAAAGATAGCTTGCAAGGAGCTCCCATGTCAGCCCATTTAATGCTTCACCACGAGAGACAGTGCTGTGCGAAGGATAAGCATTTGGGTCTTCTAAGGTTACGAGCTCTTAAGTTTTTTGCAGATTAGAAAGTACTTCTTCATAGGAAGTATTTAAATTTTTCTATACAACATATTTTTGAAAGCTGCATGACCATGTTGCCTTTGCATGTTTTCAAGTGATGTATATCATTTTACCATAAAAAGAAAATACCATTACTACCAGCAATAGCTTCCTGTTCTTCTGGTTCCTCATCAAATGTGAAGGTACATCAAAAGTTCAACCATCCAACAATACCTCTGGAAAGATGTGAGTCAGGAAGACCAACAAGATCACAGTCAACCAATGAGTCTGCTGCAGAAATTCGAGAAATTATTTAATTATTTCCTGCAAATCATCCACACCAATGTCTCCCACTTCAGACAAATTTCTCGATACAGGAAATAAATACAAATCTCAATCTGTCTGCAGCTTGCTGTTGTCATATGTCTTGCAGCCAGATTCTGGTTTAGTTCCTTTTGTGACATCCTCATTCCCAACTGATTTCGATTTGCAACAACATATAATTAAATCTCTCGATGTTATAAAACCAATCACAGTAAAATGAATTATTAATTTCTTCAACTTCGCACCTACAGCTTCCATATTTTTTTAAAAGTGAAATCATATCGTCTTTTAGCTATTACTGTTTTTATTTCACTATAGCAGTTTCTGTATTTGTGCCATTTTCAAGCATCTACTAAGCATAATACAATGTAATGAGGAAAAACATAGCATGAGAGGAACAGTATGTATAACCAATTTTTGCAGTTTCTTAACATTCATATACTTACATAATTTGATGTTATGTCACAAAAATAGATTAAAAATAACATTATTGGTTTGTGTAATTTTTTTGGTGGTAACATTGTCATAGTTATTAGTGGCATTAGTAAATCTCTTATTGGTGACCAATGTCAGGTGGACAGCGATAAATAATGTTTGTTTGCATGCACTCACATAACATGTTGTAGATGACAAGTTTCAGTTAAAGTTGTATGTTACAGAGTGCATCCCATCTGAAGAAAGACACACTGCAGGAAATATTTCAAATTGGGTAACGGCTGTTACAACCAAATAAATTATACTCTCAAATTTAAAATCACTGTCATAATAATGGATAATACTTCAAACATCAAGTCAGGTGCAGAACGTTTCGTATGTTTCATGTTTTGTACAGTCTTTAAAATACATTGTGCAATAAGCAATGCGAAAGTCAGTAGATAAAGCTGTTGATGACGCCAAAAGAGCAGGTACATTTTTCAGTAAACTTTCTGAAAGACAAGGAAATTAAAAGAAAGACCAATTACAAACAAATTACTGTCATAAAGTGTGAGAAATGTTCAACTGGGAAGTTGTTCAATGATACCAACGGTCAGGTCCATGGAGGCAACGACCCAGAACCTGTAGAAATTGTCAAACTTGATACATATCGTTACATTCATTGTAAATGACAACTGCAAATAATTTCAGGAAGTAGAAACTTAATTTCTGTTACATTTCAGTTTTTATATTACTTTTGTTTTCTATAAAATTATGAAAAAGTGACAAGAATGAGTCACTTTTGTAGTCTAGCAAACCCATATTCAGCACTTTAATCTGTTATTTTTAATTTTTACTGAAGAAGAAATTTAAAACTACAAGGGACATAATGGGAGATTATTAGTCTTCTTCCCATATTCTTTCAAAAATAGTTAAAATAAGGTAAAAATACATATGCATTGACCTTGAATTAAAAATGGAGGATACGTTTCTTTCGTTTGTTTTTGTAAGTGAATGGTGAGTGATGAGTCATGAAACAGAGCTAGTTCATTCCAGTGAGTCATGGTTCTGATCCTAACCCATGAAAGAGTCGTTTTGCCAATCTATAAGCCTATGTTGCATTTACACTATTGTATAAAGTCACATTCAGACTCAGATATATGGAAATCTGCAATTACATGTACAAAGAAGCTCACTGTTTGATCAAATGTAATCTCAGTGAAATAGGTAGCAAGGAGAAGTCAAGTTTTTGAACATGAACATAAGATAAATCAGTCCATCACACTCAGTCAACTGGAGAATACAAATCGTGCCAAATAAAGAAATTAGGCTTATGTAAGACATAACGTCACATAATGATACAACAGGAGTACGACATTCAGCTTTACCTGAGTGACAGCATGGACGACCACGTGGCTCAGTAACGATATACTTTCGAGTCGTCATCATTATTTTAGCTAAATGAGTGGGCATGACAGCAATGAGATGATGAACACGATTCTCTTTTGAAAACCAGTAGCCATTCTTAAGCTTCTGATGCTTCAGCACTCATGTATACTTGTATAGTCACTGCAACTAAACTGCAAGTCCGTCTGCTCCAGGCACTGAATATGTCGTTCGTGATGTACGTGTCGTTTCCTCTAGGACCAGATGGAAAGGAGGGAGTGACTTATCTTTTCAGATTCTGTTTTTCTAGTAAAGTGTAGAAGACAATATTCGGAATAACGAGAATTTCGGAAATAATAATATCGAAGGACAAGTACCTGATAACTGGGAAGGGGAATCATGCACAAACAAAGGCAAAAAATTTTTCATATGCATATTCCATGAAATAATGATACATTGAATTACAGAAAAGCCTTTGATTGCTTTTGATATTTAATAAAGATAATGAAAAAAATGATAAGAAACTAATACTGAATGCTGTACAAAGAGTTTTGTTGTTGACATTTGTCACTGATCTGCTGCTGACAACATAGAAATACTACTACTGCCTAACATTAATCACAGCTCTTCTCTTAAGCGGTGATATATCCACAAACATTTCTCATGTCAAAGCTGTTCTCATTTTGCTTAACCACTTTTGCAGCACTAACACTACTTGTATTGCTATGATTTTTGTAAGAGGTGCGTCTTTAACACTTTAAGTTTGGAGTCACACAGGGTTCCATAAGATGCGGCGAACTGAATACAAAAGACATCAGGATACCGCCACACTTAAAAGAAACACAGGTTTCATCACTATTCAAAACAAACAATCCGTTAATAATTGTAATCCAAAAAATTACTGCATTTCATGAGCTTTATTTCCCCGCAGAAACGACTTGCAAAAAACTGTGTAGTGCAGTTCACCACGTTAAATATCCCAACATGAGTTGCCGTCCACTTCCAACTATTCACACTATCATAATCCCGAAATGTACTAACACAACAGCAACGTATCGCTACTGCAACCTGCAACGCCTCCAGCCTTTTGACGACGGACGTCGCTGCACATGTCTGGCTTCACTTGCAACTGAAGCACGTGACATCGAGGGAGGGCTGGGCTGCACTCAGGCAGCTTTCAGCTCGTGCCCAGTGATGATATGGCCATCACCAGCGGAGTGACGTGACTCTTTGATCTCTCCTGAAACATCAGAGTAAGACCAGCTGTTTCTCATAGAGTATTACTGACCCAAAAACGATTAAAGTAATTACCGTATAGAAAGAAAACTTATTTATATGTAGTGTCTATTCTATCGGGCATGTCCGAAAGAGCAGACACCACACATGTACAAACAGTTAAGAGAGGTTCAAACGGCTCTGAGCACTATGGGACTTAACTTCTGAGGTCATCAGTCCCCTAGAACTTAGAACTACTTAAACGTAACTAACCTAAGGACATCACACACATCCATGCCCGGGGCAGGGTTCGAACCTGCGACCGTAGCATCGCTCGATTCCAGACTGTAGCGCCTAGAACCGCTCGGCCACTGCGGCCGGCAGTTAAAGAGAGGTGGACCAATGATCTCTTATTGCGGACGCACACCAGGCTCGAACTCTTATGGGAATCGGCGGGATGCCGCGAATAATGAGGATAATGGGCAAGGAGCAGGACATTAATAGTGTGTGGATAAGTTGAAAAAATGTTTAAATGTGTGTGAATTCCTAAGGGACCAAACTGCTGAAGTCATCGGTCCCTGGACTTACACACTACTTAAACCAACTTATGCTAAGAACACCAGACACACCCATGCCCGAGGGAGAACTCGAACCTCCGGCGGGAGACGCCGCGCGATCCGTGACATGGCGATTCTAACCGCGCGGCCACTCCGCGCTGCTGTATAAGTTGAGAATTTGGGTTTCATGGGAGGCGTGCCAGGGTAGTTCGTGCAGTGACGATGACCATTGTGTCCGGACAGCGCAGTGGTCAGCGATTCTGCCTAGAGTGGGGTTCGAATCCCAGTTCGGCACAAATTTTCGACTTTCCACATTAATCTAAATCAATGCCCACTCGAAGCCAGTGTCTCTAGTACCTTTGTGAGAAAATCCATAGTTTTTAGAAAATATGCAACTACTGTTCTTTCTGATAATAACATACATTGATTATAAAATGTTAGACGATTGTATGAGACTAGATATTCAACGATACTCAATCCGAATGGCATGTGTAATATGAAAAACTTCCAGTACCACTTCAGCAAACTCGGTCAGACATGATGTTGTCGATGGGTTTATAGAAAATCAGCCCAAGTTCCTTTTCCCCAAGCCTGTGTAGTACGGTTAACCGCTTTCCCTTCTTATCTACGTATACTTCGTCCTCCTCGATAGCTGAGTGGTCAGCGTGACGGATTGCCGTCCTATGGACCCGCTCAGGGACTGGGTGTTGTGTTGTCTTCATCTTCATTTCATCCCCATCCAGCGCGCAGGTCGCCCATTGTGGCGTCGAATGTAATACGACCTGCACCTGCCCAACAAGGGGCCTCCCGGCCAATGACGCCAAACGCTCATTTCCATGCAGCAGTTTCAGTTTGTACAAGATTCACCTGTTGCGTGGGTGTCAACAACAACTGTTGAATTGTTGTCTCCGTCTCGGCACTGATTTCTGTGGGCTTCTGAAGAAACTTTCACCACTTTATCTTCACTTATTTCCTTATTTTCGCTATTGATAGCTGCACCCCCTTTACAGAAATTGCTGACACAACACCCTTTGATTTGACGTTAAAGGAAGAGCACAACCAAACTGATGTTAAAATATGCATCCAACCGCAACTACATGGTTTCTTTGCTCATATTCCAGCTCTTAGCTAAGGTTAATCGGTAACTTCGCAATGTTCTTTAACAACTACGACGTACTGCTTTCTCGCCTGATGGCTCATGCAATAAAATTATTAAATGGAATATTCGAACTTTTTATTCGGCGGTAATAACATAAATTTCAGGTTATGGGAAGATCAAAATGATTCAAATGGCTCTGAGCACTATGGGACTTAACTTCTGAGGTCATCAGTCCCCTAGAACTTAGAACTACTTAAACATAACTAACCTATGGACATCACACACAGCCATGCCCGAGGCAGGATTCGAACCTGCGACCGTAGCGGTCGCGCGGTTCCAAACTGTAGCACCTAGAACCGTTCGGCCACTCCGGCCGGCTTATGGGAAGATCATGTAATAGCAATTAGTGTTGGTGGAGATACGCCTCTGCGAAACTTCGCTAATTTATAACCGAAGTGCCTAGTTTTTGTTATTGCGATATTGTTATACAAAATGACTGTTGGCAGCTGCCCGCTGCAAAACCGCTACAGTATCCAGAGCCTTCGTAGCAGAATTTGGTATGTCAGACCAAAGACTGATTCACAAGACCTTGGCGTTCTATTTACAACTTTTGTAATCTCCATAAGGCACCTTATGTGCAGTTCCGCTTAGCAAAATCCACATGTGAATCAAAAGTAGAGCTATATTTACAAACTAAAATGTTGGATATTTGCAGAAAAGTTAAGAAATTTGTTATATGCAACTTGTGAATACTGAGGCTGTAAAGCTACAATTCAATCGCATAATTCGTTTCGTCATGTACCAAATATTTGGAATTTTACTGCTGTACAGTATACCAGAAGACGGTGGTGGTCTAATGCCTAAAACCAAATTCCCCTGTTCGAATGACATCAGAAACATCTTTTGGCGCCAAGAAAATAAATGCTGTCCAGTGTTATCTCACAAGAACGTATAATTTAAGTAATGTGTTTTAATGGAACTTATGATACAGAAGACGACCTTGATTTGAATTGAAAAAAGAAACTCAGAATGGTTTAGAGAATACGGATTGCTATGTAAAATATTCCGGAAAGGGGTAATACCTAACCTTACATTTTAATTTCAATATATTATTATATCTTCAGAGTGCTCATCAATGCAACGATTTTTAAATACAACTGTAAATCTTCCTTTCAAGATGTGAACCTGCTTAATTTCCCGAGCTGCATGCAGTTTCTACTACATTGATTTGATTTCAATTTTGAGGAAGGAAAGAAAGTCACACAGAGATATGAGTGATAAAGACGGTTAGTGGGAGACAACCGGCATGATTTTTTTAGTTTTTAGCCACAACGTCATGGACGCAATGAGCAACAGAACAAGTGCCAGCGGTCTATTCGTGACTCCTTTTCCTTTGAACGTTTTTCTTTCATCTCCACCCGTCCACCTCAACCGCATTAGGACGCAGTGGGCTGGCGTCCTTCTTAAGATGGCTGCCTTGCGTTAGCTGCGAAATTCTTCTTGTAAATAAATTCACCGCACATCGTGAAGCGTCGTTATCGAAGTTTGTCTTGTTAGAGGAGGAAAACGAAATGTTACAGTGTAGCTGTTGTCATCTCCACTTCGTTTATGACCACAGAAAAGAGGTATCACAACTTCCCGCCAGAAGTGAAGAGAAAAATTGCTACATCTTAGGGTCGAAAAGATGTACGGGATGCAACACAGCGCAACATGCAGTCAGAGCTACGAATTACACAGTCCAGTTTTCAGTGTTGTGCAGTGTGTCAGACTGGGGAGACAAGGGCGTACTTGGTTCAGTTCCAGGCTGTTTAGGGTCGTTTCTACTGATCTTGTTAAGGGCTCAAGGAAATTTCCCACATTCATCTCGTCGAATGCTTGCCCCGGGCTATATTTCATCCAAAAAAGCAAAAAGTAAAGCTTTGAAAACATCTTATTCAAACTTTTGTATGCTACTCAAAATTCAAAAGATAATACATGGAAAAAATGTGATAAATCATCAAATTTTAAGTTCTGCGGGTAAAAAACTTTGTAGATCAGTTTAAACTTGAATAAGCGTTTTTAAAAGTTTGTTTACGTTTTCTCCATTCTGAGGAGTATTACAGGATGGCCTCTCTAGTTGGTTGATATCCAACAGGAATTCCTTAATAGATATGATTTCGTTTTTGAATTACAGATTCTTATCGTTCAGTACAAACCCAACAGTACTGGTATACGAATAACCTTATATGAGTGTTTTCTATCTTTGTTTGCTACCTCTTTGGACAAGCAAGTTTTTAACATATGAGAATGTAATTACAAATGGTTAAATAAAAAAGCTCGTATCTATGTTCATAATAATAATATTGTTGCACAGCAATGCTGTTCCCAACTGAATTAATAAATTTTCAAGGCTACTGCTCGACACGGACGGTAGAAGAACAAAGTGTGACTCTGTCTGCTTGTCACAATGATGACCTAGAGCGCGCGAAGAGTGCCAGTAGGCGAAAAGCAGGGCAACGTTCGTAACTCATTGCCACACAGCGAGCAGAGGTATAGCAAGTAATAGCGGTGCAGTATTGCGGCATCCAAAATGTCGTTCCGTAAGCTCTGCAGTACAATACAGAGTAATAACATTAACATCCGAGCTACGATTGCGCAAGGCATTCTAGTACTGACTCTAAATGCAGAGGCAGGGAAAACTGTCCGTAGCTGAGACACCGCGGTGCAGACAGGACCGCTGACACTTCTGGTTAACCTGCTGCAATGAAGTGATGTGTGGCTTTAAAACCCCATGTTTCAGACCTCTCATCCCCAGTGTCTGGTCATTCCGTCTTCATTGCCAATACCGACGGAGCGGCAGTCTCGTTAGTTGCAGGTTAACTCTGCTGCCGAAACGTGATGTTCTGCTTGCTGCCTGTCTGAAGACTTCAGCTACGAGACTTCGACCTGCTGCCCGTGGTTGGTCTTCAGCGCTCCACGTTGCTGCTACCGGTTGTTCACAGCCGTGACTGATAGAAGAGGCGGACCAACTGGGCCTTCCTCTGTCGAAGAGTCAAACCAACTGACTGCAGGCATCTTCTACTTGCTTGGTGGGCGTCTGAGTGCCGTCTTGCAGACTGAACATGTACCGCCTTCCTGGCTGTTTCCTGTGGAGTCTGAGGGAGCCCTGGGCTTCCGTCTTCACGGCAACTACCATCCGGAAGATGATATGCGCACAAGCCTAAGCCCGCGTCTCTTTCTGAGGGTGCTGAGCCACACCATATCCACAGTGATGTGTCCAGGGGGGCGCTCCGCTGGCCACCGCTACAATTCCCCGCACAGCGCCGCTGTCAGGCAGTGTGCCTGTCTACTGCAAACTGCCAGAGTGCTGTGCCTAGCAGTCCCCGTAGTGTTTGTATTGGTATCAAGCACACATCTAACACAAAAACACGTACAGTATTCCACGACGTGCCCCAGTGGTGTGCACTGGATGTACACCACAGTGGTTAGACATTTACTATGGGGCCGTAGTGTGGCGGAAGAAGGAAGAACAGCGGGTTGCTGCTAAGGAGCTTGCTAAGGTGCAGAGGTTGGCCTGCTTAGCCATAACGGGCGGAATTAGCAGCACACCAATCGCTGGAATGGAAGCCATGCTGGATATGCCTCCACTTCACCTTTGTGCCAAGATGGAGGGAGCAGCTGAGGCACACAGACTTAAAACTGCCAAAAACTGGGTCTCATTCGGATATCCAGAATCACACACTAACATAGTGAGTGAGGTAAATATAGGAATGGCTGGGGAAATGCCTGCTGACTATATAATAACTCCCAACTGCTTCGACAAGCCTTACAACACAGTAATTGGAGGTAGGGAGCAGTGAGGAAAACAGATCGACACTGTATGGGGGACATCTTTTGGTTCACTGATGGGTCGAAGAAAACAGACCAAGGCATTGGGCGGGGGTGTACGGGGTTCAGCCAAGACTGGAGAGTATCATCTCTCTAGGGAAACTGGCCTCTGTATTCCAAGCTGAAATTACTGCAATCAGGGCATGTGTGGAGGAGAATATGCGTAGGTGCTACAATGACCGCAGCATCCACATCTATTCAGACAGCCAGGCAGCCCTGAAATCATTGGCAGCTCCTGCAACAAGATCTAAGATTGTTGCAGGTTGCCACAGGGCTCTGGTGGAGCTTGGGGGAAGCAAAGGGTGAACCTAGTGTGGGTCCCTGGCCACTCAGGGATCTGTGGCAATGAACAAGCCGATAGAGTGGCTAGGATGGGGGCAACAACTCCATTTATTGGACCGGAACCTGTCCTTACAATCACCAAGGCTATGATCAAATTAGAACTACGGAACTGGGTTAGGAAACAGCACGTAGGATATTGGACCAAGATCCATAAACAAAAACATGGCAAGCTAATGATGCCCAAGCCCTGTTTTAAAAGAAACTCTGTCATCCTGGTTTTGAACACGAAAGCGCTCAGACTGATGACTGAACTGATGATTGGCCATGGGAACTTCAAAAAACACCTACACACAATGGATATAACGGAAGAGGACCCTAAATGGAGGATCTGTGATGAGGGTGAAGTGACTGCATCACACCCAATCTTCGAATGCATGGCATTGGAGAGTAAAAGATACCGAACCTTCGGGACAACTAGACCTGAAGAAATTGTATCTAACAAAAAACTGGTAGAAGGACTCCTTGCACTATTTAAGGGCACTGGTTGGCTTTACTAGATATACAGGGAGCGATACGGCAGAAAAAACCTAGTTTTGGTGCGGGTAGTGGCGGGTCAGACCTAAGTTGATTTAGCTTCCCTGTTAAAATCAATCAATCAATTCCACCACGTACCACTGTGTAGCGTATCTGTCGGATTCATCTGGTGTACCCTTTGTGTTCATATGGTGCACCGCTTGTTGTAAAACAACAGTACATTGCTGTAGTTTGTTTCCATGTCCGTAACTAGACGTACAGCTCCAAATTCAACACATGAGGTGGCAGATAAGGTTTTCTACTACGGGTAAGTAGATGAAAGCAAAGAACTTGTGTTCATTGTGTGCGACGCAATCCGGCAACGACCTGGCGGTGTTCCAATGAATGTGTGTTTCCGAAAGGGTCGAGGCTGCATTCCAATGTATGGCAGTCACATCGAGCACATCCGAAAAGTGGCGCAGAGACATGGTGATCATTGATGATAGTGGTAGTGGACGATTACTTCGAAAATATGAAGTATGCGACCATTGTTTATAGGAACATTTTTCCTTCCTTTGTTACTTACTACATCCCCTAAAATATTGGAATCGTTTTGCCGACGCCCTGTGTACAAATGAAATGCGTTTTACCTTATAAATAAAATGTTGAGTGTATAGCTATTAGACGTTTGAGTTAATACTTTTCTATAGTTTCAGGCGAATTTAATTGTTAGATAACGACACATTATCAAACTCACCAATTCAGTTATCAGAAATGGGAATTTCAGAATGTTGTTCGCTCTTGGATGGTTTCCTACGGACGCCCACGATAGTCGACCGTGCGGTTAAGAAGAAATTTTCCGTTCGTTCAGTGAGTGAAGTAATTTTCTACAGCGAACCAGAGAAGTAAAGAGCATCGGCCGTACCTTCTGGGAGCGTCCTGTTGGTCTCCTGGTCGCAGGCAGAGGAGGTGGGGGTGTCCACGGGCCGCGTGGCGCCTAGCGCGCGGTAGTCGGTCATGTAGCAGCGCCGCTCGGGGCTGTAGCGCACCACCTGCTCGAAGCAGCGCCCCCACAGTACCTCACTCAGCAGGTAAGACGTGCGCGCCTGCACGCGCTGGTCTGTTGACTCGATGGTTCCTTCCAGGATAGCAATCACCTGCAACATACACGCTCCATTATCAAATATACCCATAAAGAACGTAAAGTCTGTCGCGCAACCCCGCGACCGGGCTGTTGGCCTCATTCCATTTAGGGTGCAGCCTGTCTTCTTTACGGCACTAAGAGGGAGAGGGTGGCGGCCCCATCACACCGGCCACCCTTACCCCATCGAAAGATCACCACTAATCATTCGATATCAGGCTGAGTGACTCTGACACCACCCTGGAGGAAAAATCTCCGCCCCTATCCAGGATTAAACACAGAACCTTCAGAGCCAAACCAATGGTCTACCCACTACATCACCAAATGTCCCTATCCGAAGGAAAATCAGTGAGTATTAAAGCAGTTCAATTCATGTATCACTGCAAAACATGACTGATGGAGAAAAGAGATGGGGACCTTTAAGGGCAACGAAATAAAGTGTACTGCAGATTTGTCAGTTACTAGTTATCCTTGCGTTTCAGCAAATGACCAACTGTTAGCAGCTGATTACTGCATCACAGAAAAGAAAGCTGTCAGTGCAAAGATGACCGCCCCATTGTCGACTGGCACTGCGTTTGAGTAGCGATATGTGACACTTTTTTTTGAGTAGTGAATCTGTTAAACCTGTGGAAATGTATCTCAGGATGAAAGCATAGTATGGTGATTCGTTTATGTTCCTGTGACAAGTGCACGAGTGCTGCAGAAAGTTTAAAAGAGCCGTACCTTCTAAAGAGGATGCCCCGCACTCGAGCCCAGCACATCCCGGAGAGGCGATCGTAAAAATTATCGCAGTCGAGAGATTGTGAAGGAAAACAGGCTTATTTCTGTAAAAAAAAGTAACCACTTGAATTCAAAGAAATAGTATCAGCAGCAATTGAGAGATTCATACTAAATAAATTAACAAACGATGGAGCTGATCCTCTTCGGTGCACAAAACGGGTCAGAACACTGTTGCAGAAACAACGAAACAAATATGGCAAATTTAAACAGACGCAAAACCCCCAAAGAGATTCTGGTCGTATGTGAATTATGCTAGCGGCAAGACACAGTCAATGCCTTCTCTGAGCGATAGCAATGGAGATACTATCAAAGACAGTGCTGCCAAAGCAGAGTTGCTAAGCACAGCCTTCCGATATGTCTTTACAAAAGAAGACGACGTAAATATTCCTGAACTCGAATCAAGAACAGCTGCCAACATGAGTAACGTAGAAGTAAATATCTTCGGAGTAGTGAAGCAACTTAAATCCCTTAATAAAAGCAAGTCTTCTGGTCCAGACTGTATACCAATTAGGTTACTTTCAGACTATGCTGATGCAATAGCTCCATACTTAGCAATCATATACAACCGTTCGCTCGACGATAGATCCGTACCCAAAGACTGGAAAGTTGCACAGGTCACATCAATATTCAAGAAAGGTAGTAGGAGTCACTAAATTACAGGCCCATATCATTAACGTCGATATGCAGCAGAATTTTGGAACAGATATTGTGTTCGAACATTATTAATTACCTCGAAGAAAAGGGTCTATTGACACACAATCAACATGGATTTAGAAAACATCGTTCTTGTGAAATACAACTTGCTCTTTACTCGCGTGAAATGTTGAGTGCTATTGACAAGGGATTTCAGATTGACTGCGTATTTATGGATTTCTGAAAGGCTTTTGACACTGCACGGCACAAGCGGCTTGTAGTGAAATTGCGTGCTTGTGGAATATCGTCTCAGCTACGTCACAGGATTCGTGATTTCCTGTCAGAGAGGTCACAGTTCGTAGTAACTGACAGAAACTCATCGAGTAAAACAAAAGTGATTCCTGGCGTTCCCCAAGGTAGTGTTATAGACCCTTTGCTGTTCCTTATCTATGTAAATGATTTGGGAGACAATCTGAGTAGCCGTCTTAGGTTGTTTGCAGATGACACTGTCGTTTATCGACTAATAAAATCATCAGAAGATCAAAATAAATTGCAAAACGATTTAGAAAAGATATCTGTATGGTGCAAAAGTTGGCGATTGACCCTAAATAACGAAAAGTGTGAGGTCATCCACATGAGTGGTAAAAGGAATCCGTTCAACTTCCGTTACACGATAAATCACTCAAATCTAGAGGCCGTAAATTCAACAAAATACCTAGGAATTACTGTTATGAACAACTTAAATTGGAAGGAACACACAGAAAATGTTGTGGGGAAGGCTAACCAAAGACTGCGTTTTATTGGCAGGACACTTAGAAAAAGTAACAGATCTACTAAGGAGACTGCCTACACTATGCTTGTCTGTCCTCTTCTAAAATACTTCTGCGCAATGTGGGATCCTTACCAGATAGGAAAGTAACAGATCTACTAAGGAGACTGCCTACACTATGCTTGTCTGTCCTCTTCTAAAATACTGCTGCGCAATGTGGGATCCTTACCAGATAGGACTGACGGAGTACATCGAAAAAGTTCAAAGAAGGTTAGCACGTTTTGTATTATCGCGAAACAGAGGAGAGAGTGACTCTGAAATGATACAGGATTTGGGGTGGGCATTATTAAAACAAAGGCGTTTTTCGTTGCGACGGAATCTTCTCACGAAATTCCAATCACCAACTTTCTCCTTCGAATGCGAAAATATTTTGTTGACACCAACCTACATAGGGAGAAACGATCACCAAAATAAAATAAGGGAAATCAGAGCTCGTACGGAAAGATATAGGCGTTCGTTCTTTCCGCTCGCTATACGAGATGGGAATAATAGAAATTTGTGAAGGTGGTTCGATGAACCCCCAGCCAGGCACTTAAACGTGATTTGCAGAGTATCCATGTAAACGTAGATGTAAATGTAGCCGCCGTTTAAGATATTAGTGTTGGTTCAGCACACATTCGTAATGTGCTGCGATTCAATGAAAGTTTGCAAGACCGATAAGAAGCCAGTTGTCTGACGAATTCAGACATTATCACTTTGAAGCCTGTGAGGATCTTTTGCTTCGTTTGCAGATCGAAGGTAATGGATTTTTTGACAGAAGTGCTGCGGGAGATGAAACTTAGGTCCACTATCACAAACCTGAAATTAAAAGATCGAGCGAGAAATAAAACCAAACTCTTTCCCACAGAAAACCGCTCCCCACTCAAATGCTTACTCTGTTTTGGAATACAAAAAGGATAATTTTTGAGAATTACGTGAGATTACATAGGATTAACAGTCTCCAGAAATTCATACTCTTATTTGCTACGAAATTCTTGCAATCAGTAACAAACGACGAGGATTTCGAGCTGTAGGTGTTTCGTTGCAACACGACAATGCTCGTTGTCATACTACCCGTTGACTCGTAGCAACGGGACATGAAATCTGAATATCGGACACCAACCTTACTTACCATATCTCGTCCCGGGGGACTTTCGTATACCCGACAGCTGAAAGAAATTCTAAGAGGCAAACATTTCAGAAGCGACGAATAGATGAAGACCTCAATGCAGGAGTAGCTGCATTGACAACCAAATGCATTCTCAAGAGATATATTTCGAAGCGGTGGAATGGATGCATTACACTTTATGAAGACTACATCGAAAAATCATGTAAGTGTAATTTTTCTGTGTTATCTTACTTGCATAATAATAAATAATTAAGGTTTCCATCTGATTCACCCACGTATTAGTGTCAGTGGCGATGAGAAACAGTTGAAATCACTGAAATTTAATGAAGCTCCAGGCCCCGTTGGAGTTCCAATCGTATTCTATACGGAATTTGCCTCTGAGTTAGCTTCTCTTACGAACATAGTACTATAAGGGCAGCAGAAGCAATACACAAAATTACCCTACAATGTCCATGGCAACTACATGTTGTAGAATGTTGGAACATACTCCGGGCTCGAAAGTAATGAGGTACCTTGGACAGATTCATCTCTTCCATGCCGACCAGAATGGGTCCCGAGAACGACGGTTATGTGAAACACAATTCGTACTTTCGTCTCACCCACATCCCACGCTGAAAAACATGGAACATTGCAATCCGGTAAATGTAGGGTTTTTACTTCCAGGAGTTTTCATACTCAGTACCACACCGAAAATGACTGGACCATAGATTTCTTACAAGGGAAACTCACCGTTGCACCTCCCCCCCCCCCCCCCCCCCCACACAGATTTAGTCGTAAGAGCACCTAGTGGTCAGCCCATCAAAAACTGAACACAGATCAAGCAGGAAAACAAGAAGAAGGTATACTGAACTGTAAAAAAAAGGTGCAATATAGAGCATCCTTACAAAGCAGCGGCGTCGTGGTTAGTGGTTACGGTGTTGGAATGCCAACTGGGCGAAACTTAGTGCAATTTTTTTTTGTTTCGCTGTATTCAAATTTTTGTTTGTGTGTGGTGTAACGTCCTTTTGCAATAGCGAGGTGTAAGGATGGAACCTACAATTATAGTTGATTCTCCACAAATCGTCTATTAGCAGCTGAAAGGAAATGGCTTTCATATGGGAACAGCAAACATTTGATTACAAGGCGACAAATCAACCGAATCCTTCGCCAGAAAACACGTCTGGTGTATCATACATGGCACTAGTAACAGTTTGTGAGTAGTAGGGAGTTGGGGTTATGAGTCCGGGTTTTATATGCAAATTAATTAAATTGATCACTGACCACGCCCACCCCCCTACAGACCACGCCCACCACCCTCTTCTTCCCCCCCCCCCCCGGAAGATATCACGTGTTTCTCTTAGGCTGGACATTGCCCCAGCCATCTCCACTCCTCTCCAACCTCCCCCTCGCACAAACTACCCTAATGGCGGGAATTTCGAATTTTGGAGAGAATTTTTTTGGCTCAGGGCTGTGCTGACATCCCACCCCACCCTCTCACCAACGAACTGGCGTGAAATTAAAATTGGCAGTACCCATTCCAGAAGTCGAACCCTGGTCCTCCTGGACGGAAAGCCAAAGTGTGCTCACCTAACACAATTATACCACCAGGAGGCGCTTGGAATTAATGGGAAATTAAAATTGGCAGTGCCTTTTCTGGGACTCTAACACTGATTCTACTGGATGGAAAGCGCAAGTGCACCCCCCACCGTCCCCTCCAACACATGGAAACTGTCCAGATGCAGGAGAGGTAGGTTAGGTTAGTGTAATTCATTTATTTTGGCTGGGGAAGTGAATTAAAGATAGGTCCTAATTATGTAATTAATCATAAAGATTGGGCATATTTACACAACTATATGTGTGGTACTACACAAGGGCTGCCTAAAATCGCATATGGATCTCAAGAATTGATTATACCGTACAATTGGTGTTATTCCGCTGGGAAAAAAATTTCGCAATACCACTTGAAACTAATGACAGACACGCACAAACTCTACCCTTCACCTACAAGCTGGCAGGAAAAAGGCAGGGGTATAAGTTACTATCTTTATTCTTTTTGATGGGAAATATGTTCAACTGATAAGATGCTGGTGTTCGACAGAGAGGAGTTTAAAAATTGTATTACCTGTAAGCATACAGTATCTATCTCTGTTTGATGTCGAAAGCCACCCTACAGCTCAGGTAATCGAAGGAAATACGCGCTATCACAACTGATGGAAAAAATGCATCTCAGTTCTAATTACGCTTCGAAATTGTCGTGAAGAAACAAGCACTCGTAATAAACGGGTCACAATGAAATACATGTACCGGAGAAAATCGTCATCATAAAAGACTGTAGAGGGGACAGTAGTTGAATGTGAGTTGTCCTCAATGTACAGTCACAAAACTGCCAAAAACCGAGGCCTTCTCACCTCCCCTCACGCCTTGCCCCTGCCTCCCTCCATTCACCTACGGGGAGGACGTAGGCTTTTTCAAATGGCCACTCCCGTAAGGTCACTGGCCACACTAGGCGTTCCAATACCCTCCGTGGTCACTCACAACATGCGGCCTGCCTTGAGGCAGCACCACTTAGCACAAAGGGAAATTTACCAGCACAACCCCGCCCCTCTGGAGAAAGCTCGAGACGGCTTTTTCAAAAGTCAGCTGCTTGCAAAACAGGAAGCCCCTCCCGCCTAAAGCGAGTGCAGCCTCACACTGCAGTCGCTTCAGTACAAAGCGTGACACTGGCAACCCTCAGAACAAACCATGATAAATGAGTGCTACCGCAACGGAGGGTTATTTGTCTAAAGGGAAAGCTGTGACCTCTTAGGGATCTCGCCCACAGCAGGCCGCCGTTCTGCGCAGGACTACACTCCTGGAAATTGAAATAAGAACACCGTGAATTCATTGTCCCAGGAAGGGGAAACTTTATTGACACATTCACGGGGTCAGATACATCACATGATCACACTGACAGAACCACAGGCACATAGACACAGGCAACAGAGCATGCACAATGTCGGCACTAGTACAGTGTATATCCACCTTTCGCAGCAATGCAGGCTGCTATTCTCCCATGGAGACGATCGTAGAGATGCTGGATGTAGTCCTGTGGAACGGCTTGCCATGCCATTTCCACCTGGCGCCTCAGTTGGACCAGCGTTCGTGCTGGACGTGCAGACCGCGTGAGACGACGCTTCATCCAGTCCCAAACATGCTCAATGGGGGACAGATCCGGAGATCTTGCTGGCCAGGGTAGTTGACTTACACCTTCTAGAGCACGTTGGGTGGCACGGGATACATGCGGACGTGCATTGTCCTGTTGGAACAGCAAGTTCCCTTGCCGGTCTAGGAATGGTAGAACGATGGGTTCGATGACGGTTTGGATGTACCGTGCACTATTCAGTGTCCCCTCGACGATCACCAGTGGTGTACGGCCAGTGTAGGAGATCGCTCCCCACACCATGATGCCGGGTGTTGGCCCTGTGTGCCTCGGTCGTATGCAGTCCTGATTGTGGTGCTCACCTGCACGGCGCCAAACTCGCAAACGGCCATCATTGGCACCAAGGCAGAAGCGACTCTCATCGCTGAAGACGACACGTCTCCATTCGTCCCTCCATTCACGCCTGTCGCGACACCACTGGAGGCGGGCTGCACGATGTTGGGGCGTGAGCGGAAGACGGCCTAACGGTGTGCGGGACCGTAGCCCAGCTTCATGGAGACGGTTGTGAATGGTCCTCGCCGATACCCCAGGAGCAACAGTGTCCCTAGTTTGCTGGGAAGTGGCGGTGCGGTCCCCTACGGCACTGCGTAGGATCCTACGGTCTTGGCGTGCATCCGTGCGTCGCTGCGGTCCGGTCCCAGGTCGACGGGCACGTGCACCTTCCGCCGACCACTGGCGACAACATCGATGTACTGTGGAGACCTCACGCCCCACGTGTTGAGCAATTCGGCAGTACGTCCACCCGGCCTCCCGCATGCCCACTATACGCCCTCGCTCAGAGTCCGTCAACTGCACATACGGTTCACGTCCACGCTGTCGTGGCATGCTACCAGTGTTAAAGACTGCGATGGAGCTCCGTATGCCACGGCAAACTGGCTGACACTGACGGCGGCGGTGCACAAATGCTGCGCAGCTAGCGCTATTCGACGGCCAACACCGCGGTTCCTGGTGTGTCCGCTGTGCCGTGCGTGTGATCATTGCTTGTACAGCCCTCTCGCAGTGTCCGGAGCAAGTATGGTGGGTCTGACACACCGGTGTCAATGTGTTCTTTTTTCCATTTCCAGGAGTGTATTTAACATCAATGTGACTCCTATAATAAAGCAACTATTAAAAATGGAAAACACAATTGCATTGATGATATATGTCCTCTTTCCGAGAAAATAGGCAAACTCCATTTTATTTTAGTTTTATAAGGAAAACTGGTATAGGTTTTACGTTTGACTGCAGGATATAATTCGCACCTCATTATTTTGTGACCTCCAATGAAGTGCACCGCCACCGATCACAAATGATCAGCAGAGACACGTCCACCCTGCGTAAAACCAGGAAAAAAAGCTTTGACTATTTTTCTGAGAAAATTATCGATCGCTGCAGAAAGTCCTCGTTCTCTCGAAACCATCATAAGAGTAATGAAAAAGCGATAATTTAAACTCCAAAGAAAAAAATCCATATTAAGCAATTTCTTTCAGCTTGTTGAACAAATTACATGACCTGAGAGCGTTTCTCGCATTCAGTATCTGTAAATAGACTGTCATGCACGTGTGTATTACAAACATTTCAGACAATTATTCATGTCATTGGCTCACATGTTGGGGAAAAACACATTCATTTTATGTTCAACAACAAGAAGCTATAATCATGAGAACATAGCTGTTTCTTACACTATGACAGGTCCCGTTTTATCACTGTAATGCTGTATCATACTAGCATTTACAAGACAAATCGTGAGAGTCTGTCTCGCCCTGTGTAGGTGACAGATTGAAATTTCGTTAAAAGATATCGCCACAACGAAACAGAAAAAAGAAACGCCTGTCAAGACTCATTCCGTGGTGCCCTAGCCATCTCGTCCATCCACCAGGTGGCATGTCATTGATATCTATTTGATAGGCTAAGTAATTGAATTGACCATGGGAGTCACTTTGCATGTCGAGTAATTTTTTTTTTTTTCAGTAGTCGGATTACACTCGTCAGGTAGGGCAACTGGGCATCCACGGAAGGAACATGATGTTCTTTTCGAGGAACATATAACACTACTGAGAAACTATATCTGAGGCTGACCACAGAGGCATTCTACAGCCCACAACATACATTTCACGTAAGGACCGAACTATTAAAAACACGATCGCAGCGACTATTCTACCGTCACCCTGCATAAAAATGGTCTTGATTGTAGTTGCTGATAGCGTTATGCTCTCTGGTAGAAATGCTGTCCTCGATATGGAATTAAGTCTATCCATTCAACCATATATTTTCATTTGATCCTGTAGAGACTGGTGAATCATATTTGTGCCACACTCATATCTCAAGACTAGTCCCCTTTTTTTGAACCTATCCGCTAAGAGTCCCATACAGCTAGAACTCCAGTGCTCTTGTTTTTAGACAGTCCTTCTGCATCTTGTAACTGCTCATAAGTCTCTGCCCCGCCATCCCTGCAGCTTCGTCCTATTGATTGTGCCAATTTAAGTCGATCCTTAATGGAAGGTGGAGAGTGCTATATCTAAAATCTTCCGCATCCCATGGAGAAACAGGACGAATTAAAGCGACAGTACCTCGTTTAGATCCGTCGATGGAAATGGGAACATGTTGTTATAGCTCAGCCAACAGTGTACAGTATGTAAGGGCAGCGCCAAACGAAGCTTTCCCCTGCAACACGAGGTAGTAGAAGAGATATTATTAACAGTTACAGTGGTGTTTCTTGTTGGGGAAATTGGAAGACTCCACACCATACAGGGCACGGAAGAAGGCGAGGATTTTGTTACTGCATTGCAATGCATCTCCAAAGTACATACAGGTACCGCAATCTAAAGGAGGTCTGTGTCTCTCAGGATGCATTCATATCTATCACCCAAATTTTCTCTCCCACTACCGAGTTTTGTACCGTCCAACAGGGAAAACCTACAAAGTATAAAAACTCCACTAACATCATCTGTTATAGACCTTGACAAGATGTTACCTTATTCTGGCCGGCCAGGCTGGCCGAGCGGTTCTAGGTGCTACAGTCTGGAACCGCGCGACCACTATGGTCGCAGGTTCGAATCCTGCCTTGGGCATGGATGTGTGTGATGTCGTTAGATTAGTTAGGTTTAAGTAGTTCTAAGTTCTAGGGGACTGATGACGTCAGAAGCTAAGTCCCTTAGTGCTCAGCCATTTGCACCATTTTTGAACCTCATTCTGTCTTGTGATATATCTGAAAAAAAAAATCAGTCTGCTTTGTGGCATTGACCGTATGTGACGATCCTATTAAATATACACGTAGTGCTTCATTGGAGCAGGTGGTTCGTAATCAAAGCCGCTTCCCCAGACCGGTGTAGTGTATCATCACCTGTACTGTAGAAGCACTAATGGACTATCAATCACACAAGAGGGTTCCTGTATTGTTCCTTCACAAGCAGTTTAATACATTGTTTATTTCGGTTGTAACACACCCAATCAATGTACACCGCCATACACTTTGTTTTTTCTACCATGACTTAGATATCCGTGTAAGCTGCTGCTAAACCATTAACACATTTCGAACGTCTGGCTCTCATGGAAAGCTGAACATCGCATAGCATAAACTATATAGCTACTACAACACAGGCTGGTAGAAATAATGCTATGTTTCTCATTGACAAACATGTGGAACACATCGCAACATATGGAAACCGGAAGAGTTTGTGGTATTGTAGAGTGCTTCCGACAGCTATTTGAAACAGTCATGTACATGATTACTATTCTGGTGTTGACCCTCACCGGAAGGTACTGTTCACAACACGTGTGAGGTAGCACAAATAAAAACAGGTACTGTTATCTTATTGGTGAAAAAAATTGAAAATAAAAACATGTGGAGAGGATGGCAGCATATGTATATAGGACGAGTCTGTAGTAATGAGGAACGCCTTCAAACAATTGTATTAAGCAGATGACCGCTACTTTTAATCCCGTGTTCTACAGTAACAAATAGCAAATGTCCAGTGATCCGCTAAGGCTCCTTCCGTGTCAACCGAGTGGTGTCCATCAATCTTTACGCGGTAATCAGTACCATACCCAGTGGATGGTTGGGATGGGAAATTCTCCATTGATATGGGGTGATGTACTGTAATACACACTGCAGTTGATAGCAAGATCAATTTTAGCAATTTTACCCAGAAGTTGGAGAGAGCTATATCTACCGCATTCTGCAACCTGTGTAAAAACAGAGCGAGCTGAGATAATGCTGTAGGACCATGTTTTGACCACTCAGTGGAAATGGGAACATGTTGTCATAGCTCCACCAACAGTGTGCGGCGTATAAGTTCAGTGTCAAATGAAGCCTGCTCCTGGAACACAATGTAGTATAAAAGACAGTACTAACAGTTACGTCGGTGTTTCTTATCGGGAAAATTAGGAAGACACAACATCATACAGGTAATGCAGTCCAAAGCAGATCTGATTCCCTTTGTGTCCATACACGTCTATCTCCCAAACATCCTATCACCTTTATCTTGTACCATCCAGCAGAGAAAGATTACGAACTATAAAAGCTCCGCTAATTTCATCCGATAGATTTTTACCGCATCTCTCTCTTCTGATATACCGAAAACAAATACCATATACGTCCCGGCATCGAGCATATGCGGCGATCCTAACAAATATTCAGATATTGATCTATTGGAGCAAGCGGCCAGTGATCGATGTCCGTTGCACAGACCGGTTTAAAGTTTCATCTCTCGTACTGTACGAGGGCCATCTCCAACAGATTATCAATCGCAGGAGAGGGTCCCCATTTCGTGGTTTGATACGCCGTTTTTTTGTTATAACACGCTTTTACCTAGCCATACATTTTGTTTCTTCTGCCACGACTTCGATGTCTGCGTCAGGTTCTAAACTGACATTAACACGTTTTGGTCCATTTGCTCCCCCAGAAAACTAGACATCGCACAGTGTAAATCATGCTGGTGCTGGGTGACTGAAATAAAAGACAGTCTCAACTAAGGAAACTGGAAGAGTTTAGAGGCATTGTGGAGCGTTTCCAAACTGCTGACCGAAGGTGATTGATGACCTCTACATTTAAGCTCATCATTCACAGTGACGGCATAGCTGATGGCGTTGTGTTCATTTGATTGATTCCTCACATTGCTGCCATGCACGCGATCACTGTTTCAGTGTTACCCATCTCTGGAAAGTTTTGCCCCCTCCAAGACACTTTCTCCATATCAAACAAGCGATGTCAATCAATCATTCTGTGGTAATCAACAGCGTACCAGTGGACGGTTGGGATGGAAAAGACACCGTCGATGTGCTGTAATAATAAGCATCATAGTTGATAGTGCGATCAATTTTAGCAGTTTCATTGTAATTTCAACACCGATCAACGACGCGGTAGCATGCTTACCAATTTCTGTATCATCACTAAACAGCCCCTCCACTACTTTGTGAGTACCACCACGAATGTAAATAGATGACTGTGCAGTTCGTTCATTCATTGTTAATTTTCATAGATATACACAAAAGTATACCAGACAGCGACCTACATATCTCTAGCATTTCGATCATAGTGCATAATTTACAATCTTTCTCTATGTGTATGGGACTCACAGGGCATCCTCGCATTTTCAGGATAGAGACCAAAAGATCTCCTCGCATTGTCTTTGACCAATGCTCCCTGCAGCACTGGCACTGAATTAATCTGCAGCTGACCAGAAGTAGACCACTACATTCCACGTTTCGTGTAGGAACAGTACTGCTGCCTTGCACACATCCAAGCCCACAAGATTTCTCCAGATGCGCGAATATGGAGGTAGTTAGCATCCCTTATCGGTGCATAGTAGATATGAGTCTGTTGTGATGTTATAACAGAGGGTTAGGAATAAGAAACGAGTGGTTATTATGCATGTTGGAGCTCCATACGGACAGAGTTTGCTGCATTTTACGCAAATCAACTGCGCTATCAATTCTAAAGTATTGTTCTAGTGTCTGGGGTCATTACCAAGAAGGTGTTGGTAAGAGAGAAATAAGAACATGCACTCCTGAGGCTACAAGGTTCTGCACTTAAAACATGCTATAAAGTTAGATCGCTGCAGTTCCCGACCTGTTAGTCATACAGAACGCAACGCTGTTACTATCCAAAAAATTAGAATATATTTCCAGCGCATGACCTAGATGCTCCTTGCAGGATTCTCTGCGATAAACTATGGTGATAAACTGTAAAATGAAAAACTACTTCCTTAAAACATCTATTCCTTGTGACACATGTACAATATAGCTTTCCAGAGGTGTATAGCCCCCACTATTCACATCCGATAACGGTTCAGAAATTACACTATGCTTGCATCAGTACTATATCAATTGATCGTTATTAACAAAGAATGCCTCTTACAAAGAAAGAGACAAACGCAAAGCAGCGGTGTTTAACGTGTGAAATTACAGGTCATGTTACTACTAACTCTGTAAACAGGACATTTGTCAAGCAGATGTATACACGGGGATTGTAGTGCCTCACAAATACCTGTCGCTAACTTAGGATCATCATAGTTATAAACTGAAGACTCGAGTTTATGCCCCAGATGTAGCAGGGGTATGGAGAAGGTCGCACAAGTCTTCGTTCTTGTAGAGGAATGCGTCAAAACAGGACGGAAGTCCTCAGATGACCGAGAGGTTTGCTGTTAACCATTGCAAGTAGGCATTGCTCTAATTCACACACAGAACAAGCAGTTGTATGCAAGTCGAACGCAGGTTATGTCACACAACTGATGCATCCCGACAGAACAACAGAAAAAAATGGCCAAATGGCCTGCAACAACATGTCCCTCTCTCTCTAGACAGCATCATTAGTCAACTTGCGTGTGTCACCATTACCTCAATAGACACACAGGAAAACGTTGCCTCAACGAAAAATAAAAATCTCTTTCTCCATTTACCGGTGCTTTCATCAAAACATTTTCCTGTATTCCTCTTGCTGCCATATACTCATTCCCATGTACAAGAATTCCATAACCAGCATGTATGATCAGATAGAAATCCCGAAGAAATTCAGGAAAGAGAGCATCAACATCGATTCTCAATCAACGTTTGGGCAGGCGTGCTTGAATGTCTAAAAAACAGCGCTGGAATTTTTGCTTTATGGGATTCTTAGCAGATAGGTACAAAAAAGATGACTCGTTTCGAGATATGAGAGTGGTACGAATATGGTTCACCAGTGGCTGTAATCATTAAAACGCGTCTCTACAGGACCCAAACAAATATGTGGTTGAATGGATAGACTTGATTCCAAATCGTGGTCTGCATTTCTACCACAAAGCGTAACGCTGTCAGCGACCGTACGTGCCTGTAGACTCAAAACCGCTTTTTTTTCAGGGTGAGGATAACAAAGTCGCAACGATCTTGTTTTTAATAGTGCGGTCCTTACGTGAAATGTATAATGTGGGCTGTAGAATCCCTCTGTGGTCAGCTTCATACGTCGTTTCTCAATGGTGTTATACGTTCCTTGAACAGAACATGGTGTTCCCTCCGAGGATTCCCAGTTGCCCTACCTGTGGAGTGCAATCCGACTCCTGAAAAAGAAAAAGTTACTCGTCATGCAAAGTGACTCTCATGATCAATTTATTACTTAGCCTATCAAATTGATATCAATGACATGACACCTGGTGGGTGGACGAGATGGCTAGGGCACCACGGAATGAGTCTTGACAAGCGTTTCTTTTTTCTGTTTCGTTGTGGCGATATCTTTTAATGGAATTTCAATCTCCCACCTACACAGGGCGAGACAGACTCTCACGATTTGTTTCGTAAATGCTAGTATGATATAGCATCACATTGATAAAACGGGACCTGTCATAGTGTACAAAACAGCTATGTCCTCTTGAATTATAGCTTCTTGTTGTTGAACGTAAAATGAATGTGTTTTTTTCCAACATGTGAGCCAATGGCGTGAAAGACTGTCTGAAATGTTTGTAGTACACACGTGCATGACGGTTTATTTACAGACACTGAACGCAATAAACGCTCTCAGGTCATGTCGTTTGTTCAACACGCTGAAATGGCTCAATAGAGATTTTTTTCTTTGGATTTTAAATTATCACTTTTTCTTTAGGTACTTCGATGATGGTTTCGAGATAACAAGGACATTCTGCGGTGATCGGTAATTTTCGGAGCAAAATAGTCAAAGTTTTCTTTTCCTGATTTTACGCAGGGTGGACATGTGTCTGCTGATCATTTGTGACAGGTGGCGGTACACTTCATTGGACGTCACAACATAATGAGATGCGAATAGAATCCAGCAGTTGAACATAAAAACTATACGAATTTTGCTAAAAAAAAACTAAAACTAAACGGACTTTGCCTATTTTCTTGGAAAGTGGATATTTATCAGCGTGACTGTGTTTTCCAATTTTTAATAGTTGCTTTATTACAGGAGTCGCATTGACGTTAAATAGTCCAGCGCAGAACGGTGACCTGCTGCAGGCGAGTTCCCTAAGAGGTCACGGCTGTCCCTTTAGACAAACAACCCTCGGTTGGGATAGAACTCGTTTATCATGGCTTTGTTCTTAGGAATGCCAGCATCACACTTTGTACTGAAGCGACTGCGGTGTGAGGCTGCACTCGCTATAGGTGGGAGGGGCTTCCTGTTTTGCAAGCAGCTGACTTTTTAAAAAGCCATCTGGAGCTTTCTCCGGAGGGGCGGGGTTGTGCTGGTAAATTTCGCTTTTGTGCTAAGTGGTGCTGCCTCAGGCAGGCCGCGTGTCGTGAGTGACGACGAACGGTGTCGGTATTCCTGGTGTGGCCAGCGGCCTTGCAGGAGTGGCCGTTTGAAAAAGCCTGCATCCGTCCTGTAGGTGGATAGAGGGAGGCAAGGGGGGGGGGGGAGAGGCGTGAGGGGAGGTGAGAGGTCCTCAGTTTTTGGAAGTTTGTGATTGTACATCGAGGAAAATGCACATTCAACTAGTGCCTCTTCTACAATCTCTTTGGACGCCATCTTCCCCAGTAATATATTGCATTATGCCCCGTTCATTATCAGTGCTGGTTTTTTTACGACAATTTCGAAGTGTAATTAGGACTGTGATGCATTTTTTCCATCAGTTGTGATAGTGTGCATTGGCTTCGATTACCTGAGTTGTAGGGTGGCTTTTGACATCAAACAAAGATAGATACTGTACGCATACAGGTAATACAATTTTTAAACTCCTCTGTCCAATAGCAGCATTTTATCAGTTGAATGTATTTCCCACCAAAAATAATAAAGATAGTACCTTACACCCCTGCCTTTTTCCTAAAAAGCTCGTAGGTGAATGGTAGATTTTGTGTGTGTCTGTCAGTAGTTTCGAAATTTTTTCCCATCAGTAGAACACCAATTGTACGGTATCATAAATTCTTGAGATCTATATGCGATTTTAGGCCGTCCTTGTGCAGCGCCACACATATAGTTGTGTAATTAGCCTGGTCTTTATGATCATTTACATAATTAGGACCTATCTTTACTTCATTTTTCCCAACAAAAATAAGTAAAGTAGACTAACCTTACCTTCCTCTCCTGCATCTGGACAGTTTCCATGTGTTGGGGGGTGCACTTGCACTTTCGATCCAGTAGAATCAGTGTTAGAGTCCCGGGAAGGGCACTGCCAATTTTAATTTCCCGTCAATGCCAAGCACCTCTGATGGTGTAATTGTGTTAGGTTAGTGCACTTGGGCTTTCCGTCCAGGAGAACCAGGGTTTGAGTTCCGGAAAGAGTACCGCCAATTTCAATTTCACGCCAAGTCGTAGGTGAGTGTGTGGGGTGGGACGTTAGCACAGCCCTCGGCCAAAGAAATTCCCGCCGAAATTCGAAATTCCCGCCAATAGGGTAAGTTGTGGGTGTGGGGAGGGTGGAGAGGATGGGTGGGGAAGGAGCTGAGACCGACATGCAGGCTGAGAAAAACATGTGATGTCATCCGGGGATGAGAGTGGGCGTGGTCGGAGGCTGGGGTGAGCGTTGTTGGTAGGTGATTAATTGATCAATTTAATTAATTTGCATATCAATTTGATATCAAACCTGGAGTCGTAACCCCATATCCCTACTAGTTAAGTGTGTTATATGATAGGAATCGCTTATCGAGGCACCTAATTTGTATGCCTGGTAAGTGAGTGAGACACGCCTCCTTGCCCAATTTAGGTGTTAGTGTGAATGTGAACTTGATCACTCTCAAGGAAATGATGAATACATAACAGTTTGTCACATAAGCTGCAACAAATTAACGCAACGTTTTCACAATCACACAGTTTCTCTGTGCTCTGTCAAAACATAACGTTTCAATATTGTTGAAGTTTCGTTCCATTTTGGAAGTTTTGATCTTTGAATTCCTTTGTTGTAACATACTTCACACGCGTTTATTTATTGTTTTAATTTCTGTGATATGTCTATGTGGTGTCTAGAGAACACATTCGTATGATTTCAAGAGGAAAACAATCGTCGGGAAGGTGGAAGAAGACAAGGTGTGATGAGTGGAGCCCAAGAGTTTGGTATTGCTCACAGCATTATTTCAGCGCGTGGGAAGCATACCGAACCACAGGCATTGCTGCCCGAAAGAGAGGAGGTGGACGACCACAGTCTGTTACAGCAGCGCTTGACAGGTACGTTGTACAACAGGCATGAAGGTACATACGTCGAACAGCGGGTGCAATTGCAGCTACGATTAACAGAACTGCAAGGCAGTCAATCTCACGCTTCATAATGGCACGACGACTGCATGGGAATGGCCTCTTTTCCCGACGACCAGTAAGTTTTGTTCGGTTGACATCCGGCCATTGGCGGCGCCGTTTGTATAGCGTCAAGAGCGTAGGGACTGGCCAATGAGGAGTGGAGTCGCGTGCTTTTCTCGGATGAGAGCAGGTTTAGTCTGCTCAGTGATTATGGACATACCGTCATATGACGAACAAGGGAACACGTAGTGCACCAAGGAACATTGGCGCGCATGACCGTTGTGGTAGCTCAGGTGTTATGGTGTGGGGAGGCACAATTTTGTATGGATTTATTGACCAACAGATCTTTGAACACGGTACAATCACTGGCGAACGCTATTGTGACACTGTACTCCTTCCATGTGGGCCATGATTTCATTTTTATGTATGAAATGCACGGCCACATCAAACAGCACAGGTGGAGAAGCTCTCGGAAAGAGAGGATATTCCCGAATGGACTTCCCTGCCGGTTCCCCCGGCTTAAAACCCATCGATGCGTTGGAGGCAGGTATTGCAGCACGCTCACATGCATCAACAAGTATTCGGAAGTTAGCCGCGCTGGTGGAGGAATGGGACGGCCTATCACAAGAACTCCTAACCAACCTTGTGGCCAGTATCGGGGCTCGCTGTATAGCATGCAATTTCGTCCCTGTCGACCATACACCATATTAAGAACCATGTTCCACTCTTTGTAATGTCCAGGGGACCATTATAAATCGCGGTGATTTCAGTACTGTTCTCGTCGAATAAAAGTGTCAGTTCTGTTCGTCTAATTGGTTTTCTTTCAGTTACGTTTCGTACTATACTGTAGCAGCCCTTTTTATATATGGTCCAAGTTTCATCGAGTTATGTTACTTCGGAGTGAGACAGCATGCGAAAGCAACTTGCGTTCTTAAGTTTTCCACATCATTCTGTTAAGATTAACTTACATTGGCGCCATAACAGTTTCATCAGTTTGAAGTCTGCAGTTAGTAGCCGTTTGGCGATGGCAGCAGGATTTTGGCCTAGGGAGCCATCCTGTTGGACCAGTGTACGTAGCTCATATCTTGTTTGCTTGTTGGAGGAATCATCAGACGTCTTCATCAGACGAAGATAATGATGCACTGCATCTTTTACAACTCGTAAATGTTAAACTGCGAAGAACTTACATCAATTATGATTGAAAAAAGGGATGAAATATGGCATATTCGACGTAAAGAAAGAGCTGAAAATGTATTTTCCAGAATTTGTGTGTTTCAAAAGTGTTTCTGTATTGTGTTAGACAAAGTGAAGGGCGAAGGGCAGCATTTAGAGGAAGGCAACGAAAATGGAATGTTTTGATCACAATTATTTCTATTTTCGTATGATTTTCACTTGAACGTAGGTTAAGCCTAAATATTGCAGATATTGTGAGAGATGATGAAAATACTAGGACGTATTTTCACAATTGATCACCCGTATATAATTGACTGCTGTAGACCAGAAATTTCTCGTTACGTAGCATAGTGACAGAGAATTTACCCTTATAAAGAGGAACAAAACACCATTTCACCAAGACGACTGTATTCAAGTCACTGCCAATGCCAAGGACAACGGATCCTTGTCTGCAAGATGGAACCAGATAATTTCAAGGCACTAGACCAGGTGTTGCACACAGGCTCATTCATAGTAACTGAGTATGGCTGGCTACACATTTTATCTGACACCCCTACTATACTGAAGTGGAAGAAAAAGTCATAGTATTCAGCAACCATGGAATTTTCAAAGCATTGCAAAGAAGCCTAGAGGTACTAGGAAAAGAAATCTGCAGCTAGATAACATTTTATTTTTCCCTATCTTGTATGATAAGCTCCTGCCAGTAAAGAAGTGACAAGAATAAAGTACCCAGATCACAGTATATTTCAGTTATATCAGTAGCAAAGTACCAAGCCATTTGTTCAACAATATGTGAAGAAAATCATTTACTGAAAGTTTTGTCAATGAAACTCTAAAATGGTTCAAATGGCTCTGAGCACTATGGGACTTAACATCTGAGGTCATCAGTCCCCTAGAACTTAGAACTACTTAAACCTAACTAACCTAAGGACATCGCACACATCCATACCCGAGGCAGGATTCGAACCTGCGACCGTAGCGGTCGCGCGGTTGCAGACTGAAGCGCCTAGAACCGCTCGGCCACACCAGCCGGCCTCAATGAAAAAAACTGTTATTGCAGACAAGAAAAATTCATATATACACTACATAGCTAACTTTGCCGCTGGATCTGCCATTGTCTACCTCTTGTTTTAAAATGAAAATAACTCTTGATGTAATGTTGACTTAAAATGTGGTTGTAACTGACTACATAAATCAGACATAAAAGAGAAACACGCGCCACAAATCCGAACAGTGTGTGGCCATAACGTCGAGTGTGGCGCGTCGCGGCTCGTCGTGGCAGAATGTCAAAATATATCATTTATTTACTCGCAACTAGAAAGAGATATGGCATTCGCTATGTTATCTCAATTTTTTACGCAACAGTGTGGGACCTAAAACGCAACAAACGTAAACCGGCCAGTGACTACATTTTGCACTGCAAACTTTTCTAATTGTACGTGGCACTTACTTACTTTCGAAATATCGAACTTACTTTCGAAATATCGAAGCTACTGTAAGCAAAATACAAAACGGATAAAGTTCATTGTTAAGCTGCGATTCGGATTATAATGTGTGAATGAATCAGTTTTTTTGTCGAATAGTTCCTCAAAAGGGAATGAGAAAGATTGCATAGGGGAGAAGAAAACGAATTGCAAAATTGTGCTTTTAAACTTTTTTCCCGAAATTAAAAAAAAAATACTGAGAAACTAACTAGAGAGATGGATGTAGCGCTAAATCATCTTGCATTTTGACACTTCAAATGAATTAAAACAGCAGCACGTTACTTGAATGTCTCTGCCACACGTGGCTGCAGTGCGCCACTGGTGGCTACAACGAGATGCGGCGCGGACCACGGAGTGATGCGTCTTCGTCACGCAGGCTCTGTGTGAACCTCTTCATTCTTTAACGTGGAGGTGGCTTGAAACAGAGGCACGTCCCCGCCAGACGGCTGCGCCATGCCACTTCTGTTGGAACTGGGCCTGAGACTCACGATATCTGTGACGCATAGGTGGGTTTCTTCTGGTTCTGTTCTGCGATCATATGCTACCGTCGTGTGTGACGTTCGGGTGAACAATAAAAGCACGTAGCCACAACACTGTTGTTCACTCACCTGCGTGTCAGCTTAATTGACAGCAGGATGAAGAAGCTTGTCAAACTCACACATTCATACCCGGTACGCTTATTTAGCTACTGACGCCTGAACATCGTACGTTGCTAATCAAGAAGTGCTCTGCCAATCTAAGGAGGCACTTTGTAGTTTTAATAGCTTCTACAGTGAACAGAAATAGTCGATCCCGAATACACAATTCTACTATACAACTGTATATGCAGTACTGGTATAAGCGTGCTTAAAGCATCACGGTCACAAACTAATCCTGCAGACTTTACACTCGAGTTCTTACTGCGTCCACATGCAACTGTTATCACAAATAAACAGGGAATGAATAGCGGAAGCTATGTTTGAAATTTTTCTACACTCAAGAGGAGTACGTCCTAGAATATAAAGTTGCCTTAAATGTTTTCAGCTAATGTCAACTGATCAGGACACTATTTACTCGCATGTCTGGATAAACAGACATTACCGACAGGCTTCAGAAATTAATTCGAAATAAATTCACTTAATGAATATCTTAGCATCAGCTTCGTTAGGTACAGACGTGCAACCTGTTAGCGACACACGAAAATTTGTGCCGGACCGAGACTCGAACGCATATTTCCTGCTTATCTCGAGCGGTCGCCTTAACTACTGCGGCTATCCGAGCAAAGCTCGCTTTCGACCCAAACTTCTACTGTCTACATCCCTACTATACCTAACACAGCTGACGCTAAGATATTCGCATTTAGCGAATCTATTTCGAATTAATTTCGGACGGCTGACGATCATTAATATCTCTTCATTCATAAACTCAAGTAAATGTTACATGCCGTGGCGGACACAAGATGATAGTATCATGGGTCTCGATTCCTCATAGTCTCGCCCTTACTGGTGCGGGAAGACAGAGTAATGCTGCGAACATTAAGCATGACTGTAGGAGACTATGGCGTAGGGATGCAGACAGTGTGACGTATGGAAGTTTGGGTCGTCCCATGAGGCGTATGAGGCGTATACGGATAGCTGAAGTGGATAACGCCACCGTTCACGGTGAGTGGGAAGTCTGGGCTCGAGTCCCAGTCTGGCACAAACTTACATGTCAGTAATAGGTAGTACATCTATACACTACACAGCAGATGCTAAGACGTTCCCATTCAGTTAATTTACTCGTATTTCGAGTTGATCAGGATGAGTTTGGGGACGTTCATACACGCAATTATGTGAGTTTTGTGTTAGTTATTCACTTCACCAATTTCGCATCACCTGAAAAGTAGAGAGAAACATGCTTCCTTGAAAAAGGCTTCTGCCTCAGCAGTTTTAGTATATAGCTACTGTTTATCCGCTATTAGTAGCTAAATATTTGCTAGATTACAATGGTATTTCGTAAAGAAAATGTTTTCTTACATCTGTAAATGCTGAGTGCTATGTATAGCAATTTTATTGGTTGTTGTATAGCTTTACAAAGAACGCTACTGTTTCCCACTAAGAATTTTTCAATCCTTGAATCTGGACAGGTTGTTCAAAGTAAGTGTCGAATACTATGGAGGTGCTAATACTCAGCGGTGGCCGAGCGGTTCTAAGCGCTTCAGTCCGGAACCGCGCGACTGCTACGGTCGCAGGTTCGAATCCTGCCAGGGGCATGGATGTTTGTGATGTCCTTAGGTTAGTTAGATTTAAGTAGTTCTAAGTTCTAGGGGACTGATGACCTCAGATGTTAAGTCCCATAGTGCTCAGAGCCATTTTTTTTGTTTTTTTGCTAATACTCACCGAAACAACAAAAATAATTCCAGTAAACATGCGTCCAGAAATGCATACTTTCTGAGATAAGACCTATAAACATGGGTCCAGAAATGCATACTTTCTGCCATACACACTGTTACAGGAGGTGTTCAACGTGGCGTCCATTCATGACAATGCATCCCCGTGCTCTCCGACGTAAGAAAGAATTCCCGGTTATTGTTGTACATGCTATCACGCATTGAAGACGAGGGCCCGTAGTGTCCGTACATCTTTGATTGGCGTGATATAGGCCAATTCGTACAAGTATCTCTATAACCAAAAGTCTAGGGGATTGAGGTCTGAGGAACGAGCAGGCCAAGGTCTGCCCGCAGCCCACGACCAATCCAAAGGTCCTGAAAGGCCTGTGTCAGATGTTCGGGCACAATGTGACGAAAGTGGGCTGGTGCGCCATCATGCATGAGTCACATTTGTATTCGTTGCTGAAATGCCACAGCCTCCAGCAAGGTAGTCAATACATTAATGACAAAGTTCAGATAATGAGGCCCAGTTAACCTTTGTGGTAGCGCTATGGCGCTATTACTCTATCGTCAAGCACACCTGCCCAAACGTTGATTGAGAATCGGTGTTGATGTCCTCTTTCCTGAATTGCTTCGGGATTTACATCTGCCCATACATGCTGGTTATGGAAACTCACATCACCATCTCTTGTGAAACGTACCTCATCGGTAAATAAAATCTTGGATGTGAACAGTGGATCTGCGGCACACTTCTGCAACAGCCATTGACAGAACCGCCGTCCGTCATGATGACCCTGTGACCTTAGGGCCTGAACGAGCTGTAGATGACATGGGCACAGCAGTTGTTCATGAAGTACCCTCCAGATAAGAGTGTGAAACACGCTTTCAGCTGCTGCGAGTCGTCACACACTGGTCCCAGGTGTTTCTTCCAACAAACGTAGCAAACGCTCCTCTATGTCCGACGTGTGGACTGTGTGGTGCCTTCCACCGTCAGTCTTCCGAGGTGCAAGGGTACTTCTGTCCCTCAGACGCTAGAAAAGTCTGCCGAACAGGGCACTCTGCGCTGTGGATATTTTTCAGCATAGTGGGCACGGGCTCACCATTGCAGAATATCATATCATATCATCCATTTCAGTTGCCGGGTAGCAGCCTTCCACTGCTAACAAGTGGTGGGAGAAAGAAAATGTAGATGTATTAAACCATCTGTACGCACAAACAGTGCAATAACAGTTAACATGTAAGTGAATCCTTGGAAGAAGGTAATACACCATGTGATGTTCCCAAGGCTGACAGTACTGAAGAGTAAGGCACACAAACACGACGAAACTAACGTAGCCTAGAACACGACTCGAACCACACAACTGACTGCAGACCACCTAATGGTATGTAGAGTAGTGTGAATAAGACCTCTTGATACACTGCCGACACATTTGATGACACACCAGTGCATCGACTGTGTTAATATCCACAACCAAGCGTTGCGCAGCGCTTCGTATAACCACGTGTTTATCTCACAAAGTGTGCGTTTCCGGACCCATGTTTATTGGACTTATTTTTCTTGTTTAGATGAGCACTACTACCTCTCAAAGAATTCGACACTTTTTAGTACCGTCTATATTCAGATAATTTGTAGAAAGAGCTGTCAATGAGAAATGTTTTTAATTGGTGGGATTCCCAATTTCTTTCTTTATTAGGAATTAGTTGGATATCATCCCACTACAGTACGCAGCGCTATTCTGAACACTAGACAAGGAGTCATGGTCTACATGAAAATTATTTTTGTGTCTTTTATTAGTAAACCACATTTCAGTCGAAACCAACTTTTATTATCAGTAACGAAAACCATTACGGAGTAAATTTATTGGGAATTTCGTGCAAGTATTCCTTAAAAAAGCTTAACACAATATTCTTATTGTTCGCTTTTGCTGAACAAACACCACATTTATTTTAGGTGAACTACTCCAGAAGATTCTATAAGACAACTGGAAGCGAAAATATGCAAAATCAGCCAGCGCTCTCGACTTTGAACCAACACATTGAGCGATAACACTCTAAACTGAGCATCATAACAGGATGAGTCAAAAAGGATTTTACAACTTTGTGATGACAAAGAAATTTATTGAGACATCTTACAGCATTGGATGTGTCATTTTCTAGCAAACAATCTCAAGTTTGATTCACATAGTGGATCAGTACACCATTCCGCCACCAGGAGCACCATCATTGTGCACAGCTAAAATGGCTACTTCCACTGGTGCGGAGCGTTCTCACTGTGTATTGTGTATCTGGAATACTTGAAAATTTATTAATTCGACAGATCGATGAATATGACCGAGATGGGATGGTTTACTGCCAGCAAGACGTTGTACCACGTCATTTTTTCGTGGAAGTTTAAGGTTTCATCTAGAGCCGCTTCCCAGGTCGATAGATTGGCCGTGAAGGGCCAAACACATGGCCACCTCGCTCGCCAGACTTGGCAGCACAGGGTTTCTTTCTCTGGGGTTTCACTAACAACCGTGTGTTTGTTCCTCCCCTATAAGCCTGTAAATCCGCATCTACGCTGCCGTTGCACAAGTTACATCCTATTTTCTGCAACGAGTGTGGGAAGAAACTGATTACTGGTGGAATGTTTGCTATATCACAAATGGCAATCACATCGAACCGAAATTATGACACTTCTGTGAAACTTCTGTTTCTGTGTGAAACTTGAAAGTGATTGTTAGAAAGTGGCAAATCTATCGATTCTGTAAGTTATTTCAAAAAATTTCTATATCATTCCAAAATTGTAAAGTCCTATTTGATTGACCCTGTATATTATTTCTCAATGGTGTTTTTAGTCTAATGGTTCAAATGGCTCTGAGCGCTATGGGACTCAACTTCTGAGGTCATTAGTCCCCTAGAACTTCGAACTAGTTAAACCTAACTAACCTAAGGACAACACACACATCCATGCCCGAGGCAGGATTCGAACCTGCGAACGGAGCGGTCTCGCGGTTCCAGACTGAAGTGCCAGAACAGCACGGCCACTTCGGCTGGCGGTGTTTTTAGTCGGTACGCTTCATCTACCATATTACTTAATCAAAATTAATGATTGATACATCATGTCCACGATTTTGTTCATCACTAATGACGAAAATTACACAATTAGTTTAAACTAATTGCTTTTGTTAAAAATATTTTGAAAACATTGTGGCTTTTCACCATCATATGTACACTCGTATTCTGTTCTGCCAATATATCTGAGTTGTGGACAACATTTTAGGACATTCAGAAAATTTTCAGGGTCAGCTCACGTCATCTGAAGGCTAAAATTGCACACTATTGGGATTGGAGAATATTTTTAAATATTATGGTAAACCCTGCCAACAATTCAGCCTGCCGACACCTGTTGTAGCCGCGCGGGATTAGCCGAGCGGTCTCAGGCGCTACAGTCATGGACTGTGCGGCTGGTCCCGGCGGAGGTTCGAGTCCTCCCTGGGGTATGGGTGTGTGTGTTTGTCCTTAGGATAATTTAGGTTAAGTAGTGTGTAAGCTTAGCGACTGATGACCTTAGCAGTTAAGTTCCATAAAATTTCACACACATTTGAACATTCGACACCTGTTGTGATCGTCGTATGACACACAAAAGAAGCCTACAAAGTAGAAGAACAGTGTACGAATGGCAAGACAGCTTATGAGAAGCGAAACGAAGAACAGAACGCAATAGCTGAGAAAGTCCTAAGTTCTGTAAGAAATACGATCCCAGTTGTTACTTCACTGTCAGACTGGAAGGCCCAGGTGAAACATTTGTCTATAAAACTGTGTGTCACAGTTTGCTGCCAGTTCAGGGGGACACGCATCACATTAGGTTTTCAAACTATCCGTACCCATCTTAAACACATCGGTCTCACCGATTCGCACTCACACCATGGATGCACGGCTTCTCTGTGACCCCGACCTCTTCGTTTGGGACGAGATGTCAGCGGTTCCCAAACACGCTCCAAGAGCTATCAGTTGACTTTTAAGAGACGTCATGAATGGTGTCCTCCCTTAGGGAAGCAAAATGATTCTGTTTGATCGAGATTTCCGTCAAGTATTACTGGTCTTTAGATATTCCAAGAGAACGAGCCGTTTTTGAAACTACAGTTAAACGATCATATTTACGGTCTCATTTTAAAAATCTTAAATTGACTCAAAATATGATGACAAATTGCGATCACGTTTTTACTCGATAGTTGCTAAATTGGGTCTCGGTGATGAAAAAAGTCAGATTACTCCAATGCAGCGATCAAAAATCCTAAACGTTGTTAATGTATTTACGACAGTTTCTTACCACCGTATTCAATGCCACAGAAATCAGTGAACGAAATGTTTCGAAATTCTATCTAACGGCAGTTCTATTTCCAACAACTGAGGATTTTAATCACAATTAATTAATACGTCATTTCCAATTTGTTATTTGGAGAGGCAAAGGTTTATCTCAGTTCTGATTCTGTCCAGCTTGAAGAAATAAACAAAGTTCAATTTTACCCGGTAGAAATCTTGAACTCTTTTAATCCTTCTATTTCACCACCTTGAGAACTGCTTTTAAAGATATATGCTGTTATAATGTTAGTTAGAAATATTAACACTGATCAGGGAGTGATTAAACAATGGTGCAAGATTAGTGGCAACGTACATATTTGAGTACATCATCACCGTTAAATTCACTGACTCCGATAAATCTGTGCTCATACTCCATAATACCGTCTCTTCCAAACATTAAGAAAGAAATCCCCAATAAAATTAGCCTACGCTAAGACCATTAATAAAGCACAAAGTCAGACGCTTCAAAGGGCAAAATTGTATCTAGCAGAACCTGTTTTTCCGCATGGACAGTAACACATGGCTTTTTGACGAGCTCGAAAATTCAATGATTTTATATTTGTGCTAAAGATACATACAGCCAAAAAGTAACACACATTATAATTGCTGAAACTGTTTTCAAAGAAATTTTGTAAAGTAAAGAATTTTTTTAAAATTTAAGTTAATCTGATAAACAGAATATTTGCTTTCCATACGTTTTACAATTAACTCTATTGTATGCATAATTATACTTATTTTCTAATGAGACTAATATTTGTTACTGCTATTCAAAAGGTAATGGCTTTTGTTAATAAATACTTGCATTTACTTACTTCTTCATTACTTAATTACACGTCGATGACTGATCAGGATACAGTGCGAATTATTCGCGCAGGTCAACTAGTTATGCTTAGTTTATCTACGTACTGACTCCACTTTAACTTATCCAGATGGATCTGAAGGAATTTTACAAAGAGTGTTTCATTTAATTTGTAGCCATTAAAGTCTACTTCTGGTGCTGCAAAACAGAAAGGCCCAGTCCATTTCACCTTTATCACTGGGCTTCCCCATTTTGTTTCGGCCTCTCTATCGTTGTGGTATGGTAAGTGGCAGAGTAATGTGTGTAGATATATACCAGCAAATAAGGTAAGTCAGGGTGATATGATGAACCTGGTGAACTGGTGAATTGCTTTAATTCTTTACTGGTTAAACAACTGTCTCTGTATGTCTGCATGCCAACAGTCTCGGATCATCTGTGCAATGTGCACGTGTTGAAAACCATCTCCGTTTTAAAAACCGTAAGTACTTTGTACAAAACTGTTTTCGATGCTAAATGATTTTTATATGCTGCATGCTTCTGTAGATATTACTTCAGGTAGCGTAGTCTGCGGGGTATTTTTTGATATATTCTGCCTTCTTATACTGCTTATGTACTACATAACCCAGAAATCATTGCGTCTAGTGTTTTGAACTTCTTGCCGCGCTATTCACCATTTCACCCAAAGCAAATGGGAGAAATGGTGAACTGGGCCAGGGGTGATGCAGTGAAGGACTTTTCTTATGTGTAAAGTGTAAAACTTTTATTTAGGTACATCCCAACCAGGGTTTTTGACAAGTCATGAAATGTTAGCGTTTCCTATCCCATGCGAGAGTTATATAGTGTTTTATCCGACGTCTCAATACAATCGTTAATTTAAAAATTAGTTTTTATATTTTTTTGCGAGTACTGTTTGATTTGTCAGTGATTAAAAAAGTAAGTGTTCTAACTACCGCCATTGTTCCAGGCTAAGATGCCTACATTTTACAAAAGACAAAAAGGATCCAGCTGTGCCGATTGGACAGAGGAGCAACTTAACGATGCCGTAAAAGCGGTGCAAAATGGAATGTGCCTGAATAAAGCCTCAAAGGAGTTTCACGTTCCATGGTCAACGCTGAAGAGACGATTAGCAAACGGGTGCTTTCCGAAAAAACCTTTGGGTGGGTCGCCTGTACTAACACAAGAATGTGAAAAAAAGTTGGTAAAACATTTCATAAAATTACAAAACTTCGGATTTGCACCGACAAGGACAGAAGTACGTACCATGGTATATAAACTAGCTGAGAAATATAACGAACATCATAAATTTAACCGAGAAAAGGAAATTGCTGGAATGGATTGGCTACATTTATTCTTAAAAAGAAATCCGGAACTCTCGATCCGCAAATCGACAACCTGCGAAACAGAAAACGACAAAATGAGTCAGTGAAGAGTAGAGCAAATGCTAAACACAGCAAAAGTTCTGACATGGAAGACGTGTTACTTTAAAAACGAGGACCAAAGGGGAAACCGTAACCAAAGGAAAAACCGTAACCAAAAGAAAAACCGTAACCAAAGAGATTACCAAAGGAATTATGAAAAAGAAGCAGCCTAAGAAACGAAAAGCGTCTACCACTGACACCGAATCCGACTCGGCACTGGATATCCAATTGCAAGACGATGATGATGACGCGGATGATGAAGAGTGTTGTTGTGTAGGGTGCGGTGAACTGTACAGTTGCACTAAAAGGGTGTGGATAGGATCAAATGTATTAGCTGCCAACGTTGGCTGCATGAAGACTGTTCAAAATATGAATCTATGAGTGACGTATGTGGCAAAAAGCAGGGGAAATAAGTTCATCATTTCACCCATAGGGCATACATGGGTGAAATGGTGAATTTGATAAAAATAAGTTTTTTTAACTTTTGTAGTGCTTTAAAGAGGATGTGGTACTGATAATGTGTTACTTACGAGGTGCATTCAAGTTCTAAGGCCTCCGATTTTTTTTCTAATTAACTACTCTCCCGAAATCGATGAAACTGGCGTTACTTCTCGACGTAATCGCCCTGCAGACGTACACATTTTTCACAACGCTGACGCCATGATTCCATGGCAGCGGCGAAGGCTTCTTTAGGAGTCTGTTTTGCCCACTGGAAAATCGCTCAGGCAATAGCAACACGGCTGGTGAATGTGCGGCCACAGAGAGTGTCTTTCATTGTTGAAAAAGCCAAAAGTCACTAGGAGTCAGGTCAGGTGAGTAGGGAGCATATGTGCGGGTGCGTTGTCTTGGTGAAGCAGCACACGCGCAGCCCTTCGAGGACGTTTTTGTTGCAGTGCAGGAAGGTATTTGTTCTTCAAAACATTTTCGTAGGATGCACCTGTTACCGTAGTGCCCTTTGGAACGCAATGGGTAAGGATTACGCCCTCGCTGTCCCAGAACATGGACACCATCATTTTTTCAGCACTGGCGGTTACCCGAAATTTTTTTGGTGGCAGTGAATCTGTGTGCTTCCATTGAGCTGACTGGCGCTTTGTTTCTGGATTGAAAAATGGCATCCACGTCTCACCCATTGTCACAACCGACGAAAAGAAAGTCCCGTTCATGCTGTCGTTGCACGTCAACATTGCTTGGCAACATGCCACACGGGCAGCCATGTGGTCGTCCATCAGCATTCGTGGCACCCACCTGGATGACACTTTTCGCATTTTCAGGTCGTCATGCAGGATTGTGTGCACAGAACCCACCGAAATGCCAACTCTGGAGGCGATCTGTTCAACAGTCATTCAGCGATCCCCCAAAACAATTCTCTCCACTTTCTCGATCATGTCGTCAGACCGGCTTGTGCGAGCCCGAGGTTGTTTCGGTTTGTTGTCACACGATGTTCTCCCTTCATTAAACTGTCGCACCCACAAACGCACTTTTGACACATCCATAACTCCATCACCACATGTCTCCTTCAACTGTCAATGAATTTCAATTGGTTTCACACCACACAAATTCAGGAACCGAATGATTGCGCACTGTTCAAATAAGGAAAACGTCGCCATTTTAAGTATTTAAAACAGTTCTCATTCTAGCCGCTGGCGGTAAAATTCCATCTGCCATACGGTGCAGCCATCTCTGGGATGTATTGACAATGAACGCGGCCTCATTTTAAAACAATGTGCATGTTTCTATCTCTTTCCAGTCCGGAGAAAAAAAAATCCTAGGCCTTAGAACTTGAATGCACCTCGTATGTATTTTGTGAAAGGAGAGTTTTTATTTTGTTTAAATAAACAATTTCTTGTCTTCTACAAGGCCCAAATTTTTTGTTCACCATATCACCCTGATTTACCCTAAACAGAACATGGTTATGTAACTTTATTTTTCTTGGTGATAGTTAAAACTTCAGTCAACCTTGTATAACACAGCAAAAGTTCTGACATGGAAGGCGTGTTACTTTAAAAACGAATAGTCTCGTTTACAGGACGAGGTTTAAGTGGTGTGATTGGACCTGTGGCCAGTGAAGGGCACCTTACACCAAGCTGCTGCTCAGCTCTGTCAGGGTAATCGGAAGAGAGGACAGGAAATGATAAAAGAAATTACCCTTGTTGCCGGTTTCTTGCAGTACTTGTAACTTCTGAAAGTAGACTAATGTCAAGAGGGATGAATATGCGCGAGCTACACGCGCGATACGCACCTCCAGGTCGGAGGCAGCCATGTCAGCGGCAGACATGCGGTAGAGCGGCGAGCGGGCGTCGATGCGGTGCACGACGGTCTCCGGCCAGAGCAAGAAGAAGCGCCGGTGCCCCACCTCGTGTCGCAGCTCCGTGTGGTACGGCAGAAGATGCTCGCCCTCGGGCGTCTTCCTCTCGCCCACCAGCAGGATGTTCATCTTCGCTTCGATGATGTGAGACCTGCGTAGCCGAAAGCGCACCTTAAGACATCCTACTTGCGATCCATTACTGTGTCACAAAAATCTTCCTAAGTTATGTTGAGAGCTGGAAAAGTACAGTATGTAGCACTATATTAAAGATTGAAATTGCTCCTCCCATCACCATCAAATAACGGAAGCTATTACTTACTTTTGCTGTTGTTATTACTAGGTGCCATTGAATCCTACGTGTTTCATAGCCAATATCTTCCGATAAGAATTTGTTTATTATACAAGCAGTTTCGGTTCATAGACCATCACAAGGCATAACGAAGAAATTACACCAACAAAGGGGATATAATTTTCAATGTCAATAAAGTTCACCAAAAGCTGTACACTTTAAGATATTTTATTTTATTAGTTGCTTTCAGAATAAAATGAAATATCTTAAAGTATACGACTGTTGAGGAATTTCATTGACGTTGAAAATTACTTGCCAGCCGATGTTCCCTGGCCATGATGGACCAATGCAGAAGGCTATATAACGTCATGATTCCCAGCCAAGAGCTGCCGATAAAAATTTCTGATTTACAGAAGCAGTTTCGATCCACAGACCATCATCAGGAATGATTATATCTCCTTTGTTGGAGTATATTCTTTGTTGTGCCTTGCGATGGTCTGCGGACCGAAACTGCTTGTATAATAAACTAATTATCATCAGCAAATATTGGCTATATCAATATTCTCAAGTTCTATCCAGCTCTCTCTTTCTTCTCCTTTATTTCTCTATCTTCAGCCCATATTTTTCCCTCCAGCTTTGTTCTCATACTGCACTTCTTTGTGGGTACGTCTTGTTGCTTCAGGACTACTTGCCTTTCGGATGTTTGCCACGACGTTGGATAATTTTTCTGTTGTTTTTCTGGGTTTTAGTCTGTAGACATCTTACCTTCTTTTTGGGCTAAGAAACTTTCTCCAATTTAAGGTTCCTTTCTAGGGGTATTTTACATGTGGCCTTTCATGTCAAATGAGAGTAACTGTGGGTTTTTGGTATGATATTTGTGTTGTAGTGACATTTTTTGTTTTAGATATCGTGAATTATTCTGTAGGCCAAGTGAATTTCTGCAGGCAAATTTTCTGTGACGTTTCCTTCTCCTCTAGCAAATTCTAGGTACTTGATTTACGCGATTCCTACGGATCGACCATATTTTGTGGACAGTTTTTGGCTGTCAAGGTTTGAACACGTAAATTGAGTTCTTGGTATGACTGTTATTATTATTATTATTATTGCTCTTATTACCTAGTGTATCGTGACTCAAAAGAACTTTTATTCATAGTTGCGACAGTAAGTTAACCTTACCATAAACAGATAAACTTTATACGCAACTGTTGGCACCTTGGCGCCCTCGATCAAGCGATCAGCACCCAACTGCAAGCACCCTCGCAAGCCTTCGCAAGGAATCCATTATAGTGTGGTTGGCTGCGAGCACTGTGTCACAGGGACACAAAAATGGTTCAAATGGCTCTGAGCACTATGCGACTTAACTTCTGAGGTCATCAGTCCCCTAGAACATAGAACTACTTAAACCTAACGAACCTAAGGACATCACACACATCCATGCCCGAGGCAGGATTCGAATCTGCGACCGTAGCGGTCTAGCGGTCGCGCGGTTCCAGACTGTAGTGCTTAGAACCGCTCGGCCACTCCGGCCGGCCACAGGGACACAGATCCTCTGTGACTGGCACAAGTTGCTCAGTCTCTGTACGGTTCGGTACTGGTATGTTATGACAATTTTGTAGTACAGGGCACTTTGCAACTACTTAGCGAAGCTACTTAAGGAAAAAGACATTAAAATGTATTCAAATATCGTTCTACTAGTGATGATGTATGAATTTAACAAAAGTAATGTGGCTCGTTTATCGTGGATATTTGGTGTTATGCACAAGAGGTCGAGGATAAGCAAATAATCCGCTCCGTGAGATCACGTTTAGGTACATCAATTCTCCGACAGAATACTGCGAAAAACAATCTGATAGGAAATGCATTAACAAAAGTGTCGAAGCTGAGGAATATACCAAACTGTGTGTCTCGTAACTCTACATGATCATAAATTTGCATGTGTGCGGGTAAAATAATTCCAATCGGCTGGAATTCGCACGAATATATAGAAAGCAAAAATACTACAGTATAAACCTCTCACCAGGTAAATAAAATGAAAGTCCAAGACGCAATTCTTCCTCATTAACATGTTACCAATTTTGGCGTACTGGCCATGATCATACCGATTCTTAAAAAGCCTAAGTTTCCATAAGCGAAATAATAATATAAGAGCCATGGTAGGATTACAAAATTTTCGGAGACCTATATGGGTAACAATGAAAGAATCATAAGGCCAGACACCAGAATATGGCAGTACCGAGCAGGATATTACTAACTAACAGGAACATGTAACATCACACTAGTGATTTCTTGCAAATAAACATGCCGAAGAACTGCTGACCGTAGTTTAGAAAAAGTACAGAACGCATATGAAGTAAAAGAAAATGTGTATTTGTTCTGCAATGCAGTGTGTTGACTGGACTGCTCTGTCGTATGAATGAATGAATTTTTCCTAATGATAGCCGGGTCCTTTCTCTTTCTCATTTTCCTGCCCTTTATCCCGTAATCACGGGATCGGCATGTTAAGTTTTGGATTTGAGGATGTTAGTGATAGAGGGCGGTCTGATACCCTTCCTGTCGCTACCCGTTTTCCCCCTCCCCGCCTCCAGGAGTTTTCGAATGTTTTGTAGGTGTGTGCAGATCATGTGAGGCAGCACGTTTGTTCTGGCTCGATACTCAGCTATTCGGATGTAGGAAACCACCCAAACCACATCCAGGCTGGCCAGCACACCGTTTCACGTCATTACTCCTCTGGGCTGATCCGATTCGGGGCCGGCGCTTCTCCCCGAATCCCGGAAGTGGTGTGATAATGCCTGCGGCTATTTGGGTGTGTTACCGGGTCCATATAAATAAACCAAAATAAACGCTAAATCAGAACATTACTAATCGCACACTCTAAGCTGACACCCGGCATGGTGGCGGATTGGTGCGACCGTATAAGCTAGAATCCCTTACGATTTCGCCCAACAGCCAACGCGCCTAGTGTGATCCTGATTGCCCCCATCAGGCAATGCGTCCATTGTCAGCTTGCACTGTGCGGACAATGGTTGGGGAGTATCTCCTCGTATAACGTAATATGTAGTGTGCTAGATTCCGAGATAGGCAGCCGGCGGTTTATCGACCCGTGGGCTGGTACTCCGACCAACCTCCGTGTCGTCTTCAGGCGATTTTCCCCGCTCGTTTAAACAAAAGGCTGGCCCCAAATTCCGCCTCGGAGAATATGTCACAAAACAGTTAAAACAGTGAATAAAATTCACACGAATCATGGGCAGATGGCGCAAACGGATTTCTTCCCTTCCGTTACCTTGATGACTGTGGCTTCAGGAAGGGTACCCGGCCGCAAAGTTAAACAATAAAATAATATTTGTCAAATCCTGAGAAAGTGGATCCCGTAATAGACGGGATAGACGCTAGTGAAAAGAAGAAGAAAGAAAATTAATGGGATATGTGGGAATATTGCATCTCTGGCTCGGGGTACCTGGTGCGCATGTCCGCGACGCGGAACATGAGGCAGAGGACGCCGTCCCGGCGGCAGACGACGGCGTGCCTGCTGAAGGCGATGGTGCGCGTGCGCTGCTTGGGGCGCACTACCTTGGCGAACATCATGCCCAGCACGGCCGTCTGGATGGTCACGCCGACGATGCCCTGCGCGCACATGAGGAAGATCGCCTCGGGGCACTCCTCCGTCGGCATGCGCGCCCCGAAGCCCGTCGTATGCTGGTTCTCCATGCTGAACATGAAGCACGACGTGAAGTTGTAGATCTGCGTCACGCACGGCACCTGCAATGCACGGTTATCGTAGGCTTTCGTTGCACATCAGTATTTCAGACCACAACGATAAAAACCATATTAATCTTGGAAGGACGAAAAGAAACAGTAATGAGTATTTCGAGTGCACAGATATTGATGAATTTGTTTTTGTTAGGTTTTAATAACTCATTAACATCAATGGCGACAGAGATGGGGAGCTAGATTACTTATATCTTAAGAGAAAGCAATAAAGGCTAAAGTGTAATGTCTTGCCCACGTCGGGGGCACTGGAGGAATACTTTGCCAGTTGGACAAGGTGGGGGCGGGAGGTGTATCTGCATATAGTATTGTTGAACGTGTAATTGCATAGGAAAATTGTGCGAAACTCTGTTCAGGATGAACATTTGGATCAGGAAACGAATACCGTTGTTTAATTCCAGTCTCACATTATTTGGGAGCTGGATAAACACCGATACCTCTATCGTTCCTCCCCCCCTCCCCTCCTCCCCTTCCCTACTCCATTCGCGAATGATCCGTGGGATGAGTACTAGTTTCCTTGACATTCCCGTAGGTGTCATTTCGCGAGATGTTTTTGGAAGAAAGTAATACCATGTCCGACTCTTCTTGGGAAATCTGCTCTCGGAATTTTAACAGCAAATGTCTCCGTTATGCGCGAGGTCTCTCCTGTAATGCTTCAAACTAGACGTCGACGAGAATCCTCGTAACACTCTTGTACTTACTGAACGAACCCGTAAGGAAAAGTGCCTCTCTTCTTTTGATCTTCTCTCTCTCTCTTCTACGAGAACATGCTGGAAAGTAATGTCTAGCATTTTTTATGTGAAAACTCTTAAAGCTTTTTGGGCAATCAATCTTAATTGACATTCATCTTTATTCTTCATGTCTTCATAATGATTTCACAACATAGTCACATGGTAACGAACACATTTTGCCCAACGAGTACCAGTTTGTCGGAACCTTCACCGTAGAACGTTCGACTTCGTTGCCGGAGCCACAACCTCACCTCTATTTGCACTGCTTGGTCACTATCAAACAATGTTCTCAAAGGTGTTCTTTAAGCCTCGGAAAGAGATGTAAATCGGATGGCGCCAAGTTGGGACTGTATGAAGGACTATAATGACAGTGGCCGGCCGGAGTGGCCGTGCAGTTCTAGGCGCTACAGTCTGGAGCCGAGCGACCGCTACGGTCGCAGGTTCGAATCCTGCCTCGGGCATGGATATGTGTGATGTCCTTAGGTTTAATTAGTTCTAAGTTCTAGGCGAAGTTAAGTCGCATAGTGCTTAGAGCCATTTGAACCATTTTTATAATGACAGTGAACGCAAGGCGCTGTGTTGTTGCAGCCTTCGCAGCGCTCGTCTCTGGTCTGACATTGTCAAGCTCAAGGAGAGGGAGCTCCATGTGTGGACGAATACTTCAGTTCGAAACTCATTACAACGCGCTGTTTCTCTCTCACCGACATAGTCGCGTTACACATCGCCATGTTACCCACCACAATTCGGAAACCTCTATCGGCAGGGGCTGCAAACATGTAGACATGAAAAATTAAGATGTAAAATGTTAATAACGTTTGTTTTATTTAAAAATCTTTAAGAATTATCACATAAAAAATTCGTAGGCATTAGTTTTCAGCACAACCTCGGATTACTCCTGCCTCGTCTGCGTCGCAGGCTGAGGATTAATACACAATAGCTGGTTGAGCGAATGGTCGGTAAAAAAAAAAAAAAATGCTTTTGTCGATGAATCATATTTCGCTAAGGTTCTCCCGATAATCTTATTCTGGGCTTTGCTTCTCCTGTAACTATTTTTTTCTGTTCATTTCCTTTAGGTCGCTCCCGACAGTTGTTGTTTTTGTTACCGTTGTTTTCATTCGAAAGACTGGTTAGATGCAGCTCTCCAAGCTACTCTATTCTCTGCAAGCCTCTTCATCTCCGAGTAACTACTGCAACCTGCATCCTTCTGAATGTGATTAGTGTATTCATCTTTTGGTCTCCTTCTACAATTTTTACCCACCGTGCTTCCCTCCAGTACTAAATTGGTGGTCCGTTGATGCCTCAGAATGTGTGCTACGAACCGATTCCTTCTTCTATTCAGGTTGTACCACAAATTTCTCTCCCCCCCCCCCCCCCCCCAATAGTGTTCAGTACCTCCTCATTAGCTACATGATCTGCCCATCTAATCTTCAGCGTTCTTCTGTAGCACCACATTTAGATAGATTCTTTTTTCTTGTCTAAACTGTTTATCGTCCATGTTTCACTTTCATTCATGGCTACACCCCATACAAATACTTTCAGAAAAAGCTTCCCGACACTTATATCTATACTCAATGTTAGCAAATTTTTCTTCAGAAACGCCTTTCTTGCCACCGCTAGACTACATTTTATATCCTCACTACTTCGACCATCATCAGTTATTTGCTTCCCACATAACAAAATTCATCTACTACATTAAGGGGAGTTGGAATGGAACAAGCTTCTTTTTTCTTGTCTAAACTGTTTATCGTCCATGTTTCACTTTCATTCATGGCTACACCCCATACAAATACTTTCAGAAAAAGCTTCCCGACACTTAAAACTATACTCAATGTTAGCAAATTTTTCTTCAGAAACGCCTTTCTTGCCACCGCTAGACTACATTTTATATCCTCACTACTTCGACCATCATCAGTTATTTGCTTCCCACATAACAAAATTCATCTACTACATTAAGGGGAGTTGGAATGGATTTTTTTTTACATTTTCGGATTTTTATCTCATTATAAAATTTGCAATTTTCCGAATAAAATGATATACTTATCACTTATTGGTAAATCTCTCAAAAAGTAAAGTGTGACTCCAAAACGAAGTGTTTTTAAGAAGCGTGGGTTTCAGGGTAATAGATTTTCGAATAAAGGGAAATATTATGTTCAACATGTGGTGTGTGAAGTTACAGACAATGAAATTCAGGCAAACTCGTCGGTATTTAGTGGTACACAGTTTTCTCAAAATGAAAGTGATGTAAATGATAGGATGGGTTATATTCTGATAGATTTACACATCCTGACAAGGGTGTTAGGTGAATGTGTGTGTGTTGAAAAATATGTGGAGGGCCAGTTAGTTTACATGAAGACATGGACTAGCCAGAAAACTTATCATTAACTGCGCCAGTTGCGAATATACTCATTCGTTTTGGAATTCTGATAAGTGTAAGGATAATTATTTTGAAGTAAATGTCAGGTGTTTTTATCGATTGAGAGCTATTAGCAAAGGACACACTGCAGCAGAAACAATGTGTGCCATGATGAATATGCCACGCCCAACTTGTCAAATCGACAAGTATGCCGGATTTATTGGAGCTGCTGTGGAATCTGTTGCATGTGAGTCAATGAAGCGTTCTGCAAACGAAGCTGTTGAAATAAATGATGATATGACTGACATACCAGTAGCTTTTGATGGCATTTGGCAGAAGTGCGGCTACAGTTAGGAGAATTCTGTTGCTGCAGTAACTAGTGTGGATACTGGAAAGGTAATAGATTTCCAGATTTTAACCAAACATCGTTGTAAGTGTAAATCAGATATCAAGAAGGGCATATCTGTGACAGAAATTATGAAGGAATTATTGAGGACTCTGCAACTATTGAAATTTTTGGTCAATCTATGAACGAAAGGGGAGTGTGTTACACTAAGTTCTTAGATGATGGAAACTCAAAAGCATATAACAGTGTAGTAGCCGCTCAGCCTTATGGTGGGACGATTATCAAAAAAACTGGAAAGTATTGGTCATGTCCAGAAGAGGATGGGCACCTGGCTGACGAAGCTGAAACAACGTTTGAGAGACAAGAAACTTCCTGATGGTAAAACCATAAGATTCAGGCTGACAGACAAAATGATTGATGAACTACAGAAGTATTATGGGATGGCCATTAAAAATAATACTAAGGATTTGTTGAAAATGAAGCAGGTAGTATGGGCTACCTTCTTCCACAGACTGTCAACTGATGAAAAACCAGTATACCACCTTTGCCCTCCTGGACCTGATTCATGGTGCATTTACTACAATGTCCAGTACTCAAACAGTTCATACAGCCATAAAACATTCCGTCCCAGCAGCAGTCATAGATATCATAAAACCTATTTGCAGAGACCTGGCAAATCCTGAATTACTGAAGAAGTGTCTGCAATGTCAGACTTAAAATCCCAATGAGTCGTTCAATAATCTGATATGGAACTCGCTTACCAAAAAATGTTTTTGTTTGAATGAAGACACTAAAGTGGGGGGGGGGGGAGGGGGGTTCAGTGATGCTGTTATTGCTTTTAATGATGGAAACATTGGGAGGGTGAAAGTGCTACAGCATGTGGGAATTAATCCTGGAGCAAACTGCATCAGAGAACTTGAACGGATGGACAAGGTTCGCATTGATAAAGCGGAATACGCAGCACAGTTGGCCACTAAGGAGTCCAGAAAGAAAAAACAGATGAAAAAACTTTGATAAAGATCAAGAGGATGATATACAGTAAGGTGCAGGGTGCTTCTGAGTGACTAAAAATAAAAAATTAAGCATATATTAAATGAGTTATAGTCTTTTGAAACTTTAGAAGCGGTTCCTGAAAATTTACGTTTTCTGTTGCATTTTTCCCTAAATCTCAGCAAGCACTACGAGCAGAGTATTCAAATAACATACATACCCTGAGTCTACTGAACTAAAAGAAGAACATCAAGTTATGTATAACTAAAGTTATTTATGATAACGTACAAAAAAGTACACAACATTTTAATATAGATAGATAATATAAGCGATAGATAATATAAAATATTTCATATGTCCCGTGAAACAGCAACAGTGACCCGCATATTTGATGAACTTTTCGATTGTGTTGCCACCGAATGTGTTGATCCGCGCAAATTTTCGCCTCGAATTGCCAAAAGATTTCTCTATCGCGTACTGTACCCAATGTGAGCAAAGCAAGATTTGCATTGGACCTCTGCTGCAATACCATTTTCCAGATAGAATCAAAGCGGGATACTAAGAATGCAGCTGTATGTTGTACAGGTGTCGTATGTCATTGTGTGGGATGGAAAGGCCTGCACTTGATCGGTCGGTACAGGGACGGTTAATGCTGTTCGTGGATGACGTCGGAGTTGTCATCCAATGATGTCCCATATGTGCTCGATTAGAGACAGATGTGATGATCGAGCAGGCCAAAGCAACATACAGACATTCTATGGAGCATGTTGGATTACAACAACGGTATGTGGGCGAGCGTTATCCTGTTGGAAAACAGCTGTTCATGAATGTCAGCACGACAATTCGAATCACCAGATTAATATTCAAATATGCAGTCATGGTGCGTGAGATAACCACGAGAGTGATCTTGCTGTCATACGAAATGGCCCACCAGACCAGGTGTGGGTCCACTGTGTCTAGCACGCAGACAGGTTATTTGGATGCCCTCAACCAGCCTCCTTCTAACCAACACATCACCATAACTGGCACCGAGGCAGAAAACTCAACTGACTTCCATTCTGCCTCCCAACGATGTATCGTTTGACGCCACTGAAACAGCAAACAGCGGTGGTTTGTGGTCAGTGGAATGCACGCTGCAGGGCGTCTGGCTCGGAGTTTACGTCTACGTCTACGTGATTACTCTGTTATTCACATTAAAGTGCCTGGCAGAGGGTTCAATGAACCACCTTCAAGATGTCTCTCTACCGTTCCACTCTCGAACGGTACGAGGGAAAAACGAGCACTTAAATTTTTCTGTGCGAGCCCTGATTTCTCTTATTTTATCGTGATGATCATTTCTCTCTATGTAGGTGGATGCCAACAGAACGTTTTCGCAATCGGAGGAGAAAACTGGTGATTGAAATTTCATGAGAAGACCCCGTCTCAACGAAAAACGCCTTTGTTTTAATGATTGCCACTCCAATTCATGTATCATGTCTGTGACACTATCTCCCCTATTTCACGATAATACAAAACGAGCTGCCCTTCTTTGTACTTTTTCAATGTCATCCGTCAGTTCCACCTGATGCGGATCCCACACCGCACAGCAATACTCCAGAATAGGGCGGACAAGCGTGGTGTAAGCAGTCTCTTTAGTAGACCTGTTGCACCTTCTAAGTGTTCTCCAATGAATCGCAGACTTTGGTTTGCTCTACCCACAATATTATCTATGTGATCGTTCCAATTTAGGTTATTTGTAATTGTAATCCCTAAGTATTTAGTTGAATTTACAGCCTTCAGATTTGTGTGACTTATCGCGTAAATGAAATTTAGCTGATTTCTTTTAGTACGCAGGTGAATAACTTCACACTTTTCCTCATTCACGGTGAATTGCCACTTACTGCACCATACAGATATCTTACCTAAATCATTTCGCAAGTCGTTTTGATCATCTGATGACTTTACAAGACGGTAAATGACAGCATCATCTTCAGGCAATCTAAGACGGCTACTCACATTGTCTGTCCCCTATGCCGTTACTATAGATCAGGAACAATAGAGGGCCTATAACACTTCCTTGCGGAACGCCGGATATTACTTCTGTTTTACTCGATGACTTTCCATTTATTGCTACGAACTGTGGCCTTTCTGACAGGAAATCACGAATCCAGTCGCACAACTGCGGCAATATTCCGTAGGCACGCAGTTTGGTTAGAAGACACTTGTGAGGAACGGTGTCGAAAGTTGTCCTTGACGTAGCCGATTTCTAAGAGTTCGTTGTGTCACTGTGGTGCCAACTGGTGCACAAATTGCTGCTGCAGAAGCAGCACGATGTGCCAGAGCTATACGCCGAACACTATGGTCTTCCCTCTCGGTAGTGCCACGTAGCCTTCTGGAGCCCGGTCTTCTTGCGACCGTACATTCTCGTCATCACCGTGCCAGCAATCGTGTACAGTTGCTACATTCCTCCCAAGTCTTGCTGCAATATCGCAAAAACGACATCCAATTTTTCATAGCTCTTTAACACGACCTCATTCAAACTCACTGAAATGGTGGTAATGTCGTCTTAAAGCGATTCAAGACTAACATCAAATCACCACGCTCTGTCTCAAATGTAACTAACTCTCACGATCGTTACAGCAAGTATTGAAAGCAAACGTGATCTGCATCCTCTTAGTGGCGGTACTAGCGACACACTTAAGCGACTGGCCCTAAATTTGAATAGACACCCTCTTTCAGATGTAGAAATACGCCTACAAACTTTCGTTTTTATTTTATTTATTTTTATTTACACGTCAAGTTCCGTAGGACCAAATTGAGAAGCAAATCTCCACGGTCATGGAACGTGTCAGTACATGAAATTGCAACATAAAAGTAATAACAGACAGAAATAAATGATTATTATCCGAAAAAAGTTAGTCCATAAGTTTAAGTAAACGCAATCAACAATACAATAAGCATCAGCTTAATTTTTCAAGGAACTCCTCAACTGAATAGAAGGAGTGACCCATGAGGAAACTCTTCACTTTCGATTTGAAAGCGAGTGAATTACTGCTAAGATTTTTGAAGTCGAGTGGTAGCTTATTGAAAATGGATGCAGCAGTATACTTCACACCTATTTGCACAAGAGTTAAGGAAGTCCGATCCAAATGCAGGTTTGATTCCTGCCGAGTCTTAACCGAGTGAAAGCTGCTTATTCTTGGGAATAAGCTAATATTGTTAACAAGAAATGACAGTAAGGAATATATACATTGAGAAGCTAATGTCAAAATACCCAGACTCGTGAACAGATGTCGAGATGTCGACAAAAGGTTCATGAACTTACACCATTTATTGTCCGGACTGCCTGTTTGTAAGCAAAAATATCCTTTTAGAATGGGAAGAGTTACCCCAAAATATAATACCATACGACATAAGGGAATGAAAATAAGCAAAGTACACTAATTCTCGTGCCGAACGATCACTCACGTCAGATACCGTTCGAATAATAAAAATGGCAGTATTAAGTCTTTGAACAATATCCTGAACGTGAGCTTTCCATGAGAGCTTACTACCTATCTGAATACCTAGAAATTTAAACTGCTCAGTTTCACTAATACTATGTCCGATTTGTGAAATTAAAACGTCAGGTTTTGTTGAATTGTGTGTTATAAACTGTAAAAACTGAGTCTTACTGTGATTTAGCGTTAGTTTATTTTCTACAAGCTATGAACTTAGTTCATGTACTCCACTACTTGAAACCGAGCCAATGTTGCACACAACATTCTTTACTGCCAAGCTAATGTCATCAGCGAACACAAATATTTTAGAGTTCCCTGTAATAGTAGAGGGCATATCATTTATATAAATAAGGAGCAGGAGTGGCCCCAGCACTGATCCCTGGGGCACCCCCCACTTGACAGTACTCCACTCAGACCCAACATCAAAGCCGTTATCAACACTGTGAATTTTTGCTGCCTGTCGTTAAAGTAAGAGGTGAACCAATTGTGAGCTACTCCCCATATTCCGTAATGGTCCAACTTCTGGAGCAATATTTTGTGATTAACACAATCAAATGCCTTAGTTAAATCAAAAAATATTCCAAGCGTTTGAAACCTTTTGTTTAGGCCATCCAGTATCTCACAGAGAAAAGAGAATATAGCATTTTCAGTTGTTAAACGACTTCTAAAGCCGGACTGTACATTTAATAGCAAATCGTGTGATATGAAATGATCAATTTTCCTTAAATACACAGCCTTTTCAACAACTTTTGCAAACACTGATCGCATAGAAATAGGTATAAAATTACCTACATTATCCCTTTCTACCTTTTTATAAAGCGGCTTTACTACTGAGTACTTTAATAGCTCAGGAAACTGAATATTCCTAAAGGAAAAATTACAAATATGGCTAAATACAGGGCTGACATGTAGAGCACAGTACTTTAATATTCTGCTAGACACTCCATCATAACCATGAGAGTCCTTAGTCTTCAGTGATTTAATTATTGACTCAATCTCCCTCTTGTCTGTATCAGAGAGGAGTATTTCAGACACCAGTCTCGGAAAGGCATTTGCCGAGAAAAATTATACGATTTCCTGTAGAAACTAAATTTTTTATCTCGTACAACTCCTTCTTGGCGTTGCGGTTTTTGTCCGTCATTGTACAACCGATACCTTGCTGACTCGATCGCTTCGAAGTAGAGAGTTTATCCTCAAAGCCAACTGAAAATAAGAGGTGGAAAAGAAAAACTTACCCATCCCGTGTCTTCTTGAAAGGGAGGCAGGTTCTGCGGTTCGAGGTCTCCGTGGGCAAACGCGATGAGCCACCAGAGGAGCGCGAAGCCCAGCCACGTGAGGAAGAAGCTCAGCGACAGCAGCAGCAGCAGCCAGCGCCACGGCAGGTCCACTATCGTCGTGAACACGTCCTGCGGCAAGTCAGCGGCCAGTCAGCGTCCTCGTATCTCCACACAGAGAAGGTCAGTGGCACACAGTTAAAGAGAGGTTTACAGCTTCGGTCTTCAATGACGCAAAATCCATTACAGAAATGCGACGAACTTGCTGGAGTAGTGCAGAAATTGCATCTCTCTAAAAACATTCCTCTTTCCGAAGCACGTCGCAGCCCAAACCACCTGCTCCTGACAAAATTCACTGGACATAATTACAGATTTCAGTTTCATGCACCTTACAATCAAAAGTTAATCCCAGCGTCTTTCTCATGATTTCTCTAACAGTTAAAGTTTTTTCGAACACAGAGTCCCAAAATTTAATTGAGACGTACGATGTGAAATTTCAAGCTGAATTGTTTAAAAGCTAATTTTTTTTTCCTTTCGGTACCAACAATATGGTCCCCTGTAAGTTTATACACTACTGGCCATTAAAATTGCTACACCAAGAAGAAATGCAGATGATAAACGGGTATTCATTGGACAAATATATTATACTAGAACTGACATGTGATTACATTTTCACGCAGTTTGGCTGCATAGATCCTGAGAAATCAGTACCCAGAACAACCACCTCTGGCCGTAATAACGGCCTTGATACGCCTGGGCATTGAGTCAGAGCTTGGATGGCATGTACAGGTACAGCTGCCCATGCAGCTTCAACATGATACCACAGTTCATCAAGAGTAGTGACTGGCATATTGTGATGAGCCAATTGCTTGGTCACCATTGACCAGACGTTTTCAATTGGTGAGAGATCTGGAGAATGTGCTGGCCAGGGCAGCAGTCGAACATTTTCTGTATCCAGAAAGGCCCGTACAGGACCTGCAACATGCGGTCGTGCATTATGCTGCTGAAATGTAGGGTTTCGCAGGTATCGAATGAACGGTGGAGCCGCGGGTCGTAACACATATTAAATGTAACGTCCATAGCTCAAAGTACCGTCATTGCGAACAAGAGGTGACCGAGATGTGTAACCAATGGCACCCCATACCATCACGCCGGGTGATACGGCAGGATGGCGATGACGAATACACGCTTCCAATGTGCGTCCATCTTGATGTCGCCAAACACGGATGCGACCATCATGATGCTGTAAACATAACCTGGATTCATCCGAAGAAATGACGTTTTGCTATACGTGCACCCACGTACGTCGTTGCGTACACCATCACAGCCGCTCCTGCCTGTGATGCAGCGTCAACGGTTACCGCAGCAATGGTCTCCGAGCTGATAGTCCATGCTGCTGCAAACGTCGTCGAACTGTTCGTGCAGATGGTTGTTGTCTTGCAAACGTCCCCATCTGTTCACTCAGGGATCGAGACGTGGCTGCACGATCCGTTACAGCCATGCAGATAAGATGCCTGTCATCTCGACTGCTAGTGATACGAGGCCGTTGGGATCCAGCACGGCGTTCCATATTACCTTCCTCAACCCACCGATTCCATATTCTGCTAACAGTCATTGGATCTCGACCAACGCGAGCAGCAGTGTCGTGATACGATAAACCGCAATCACAATAGGCTACAATCCGACCTTTATCAAAGTCGGAAATTTATGGTACGCATTTCTCCTCCTTACGCGAGGCATCACAACAACGTTTCACCAGGCAACGCCGGTCAACTGCTGTTTGTGTATGAGAAATCGGTTGGAAACTTTCCTCGTGTCAGCACGTTGTAGGTGTCACCACCAGCGCCAACCTTGTGTGAATACTCTGAAAAGCTAATCATTTGCATATCACAGCATTTTCTTCCTGTCGGTTAAATTTCGCGTCTGTAGCACGTCATCTTAGTGGTGTAACACTTTTAATGGCCAGTCGTGTGGTATTGCAGTGATACTGGGTGATCTTCGTCGTATGTTATTAATGATCGTTAATAACAGAGATTATGTGTGACAAGGGTGTGGCGTCGATAGTTACGATGCCACTACGTAGGTGCACACTCTCGTAAGTTGGCACTACGAGAGAAGACTAACTACACCGACCACAGCGCCTTCTGGCCGACGCTGTGGAGCTCAGCGAGTGCCCTCTTGATTTCGGCCCATTTAATCAAAAGCAGATGGCCTGGAAACATCGCTTCGACAACCGAGTGGGCTAGCTTGCTATTGAAACTTTGATTATACATGGACTACATCTTCACAACTACGTGCTCATCCTAGGCAAAGTTATGTATGCATTTGTTGTTTACTTGTGTTTTTTACTCTTGCCGCAGTGGATACACCGGTTCCCGTGGGATCACCGAGGTTAAGCGCTGTTGGGCGTGTCCGGCGCTGGGATGGGTAACCTTCCAGCCGCCATGCGCTGTCGCCATTTTTCGGGGTGCACTCAGCCTCGTGATGCCAATTGAGGGAGCTATGGAGCGGCTTCGGTCAAGAATACCATCTTACGACCGGGAGAAAAGTGTGCTGACCCCACGCCCCTCCTATCCGCACCCTCCACTGAGGATGACACGGCGGTCGGATGGTACCGGTAAGCCACTCGTGGCCTGAAGACGGAGTGCTTTTTTTGACTCTTGTAAAAGGTATTAGAGTTACATGCAGTACCGAAGTGCTTCACCTCTCCTGCTCCTACTCGCTTCCTTAACTCTCGGCCTGCATTACAGAAGCAGTTCACAGGAGCAAACTCACGCACCAGCTATCCATGTGGGGTACAAAAAAGGGCGTTTTTATTTCGTTAGTTATATGACAGCTGATGTTTCTCAACCGATACGGCATCGTACCCCTTCCGTTAAGCGTGAACCTGCAGAGCGAGGCGGTCCTTAGTCCCGAACACGAGGGAACAAGTTCCTGACAATTCAAACTATTTCAGCTGCAAACAATGCTGGTCCTGCGAAAACCAAAAATGCCACTGAATATGTTGATCCTCGCACATTTCCGCCTCTAATTGCTGTAAGACTTCTCTGTCGCGTACACAACATGAGCAAGGCAACATTTCCATTTTTCCATTGGAGTTCTGCTTGCAAATGATATCTGTTGCAACAATCATTTCCAGAGAGAGTCCGACCCGTATACTAAGAATGCGACAGTCCGTTGAAGTACCGAATGTTGCGCCACATTTTGCTGCAGAATTTATTTCATCGCAGTGAGTGGTAGGATAAATTTCACCGTTGAGCTTCGGTAGATTCGAGCGTATTCGCCAAGAGGAAAGACATCGGAACTGATGAACCATTATGTTAAAATGATTTAGAAAATTGTTCTGGTTTAGCTGCCTATTGGACTATCATGGACAATATTTATCTTCTCATGTGCGTAGTCTAGTTAAAAAGCCGCCTACTGTTCTACAGCACTTGGTTAAACTCAGGACACCGGCAGTGAAGAAGACGTTACAGAATATTGATCTTGTGAGACGAAATTTCCAAGTAGAATTGTTTTTAGAATTTTGTCTCTCTCGTAAGGAGAGACAGAGTAGTCGAAATCAGCATAAAAGCAGGGTTCCTACGAAAGTAATAAGCAACGTTTCAAGCATACATGCATCGAATTTATTATAAAAGTAGTAGATACATATAAGAAATAAACAGTCATGGTGGAATTACAAAGTTTCCTTCATAACACAAGTAACAAAGTAAGGCGTTTGCATTTCCTGGATGGAAACTGGTACAAAGACACTCATTGTCCTGTTGTGTCTGCACTGTTAGGACTTTGTCCAACCTCCGTTCTTCATAATTACCTCAAAAATTCTCTTCGGCGTTGATTTTGTTAGGATTTGCAGTTCTTGTAGTGAAATTGTTGCCCACTCTTCTCATAACGTTCTTTTCAGCTCATATATGGTCTGAAATTGCCTGCCATTGCGATAAACACGTCTTGCAAGTATCCCCCAAAGGTTTCCCATGGGGTTCAAATCCAGGCTATGTGCAGGCTAGGACAAGACACCAATATCTTCATCTTCAAAACACTTTGTTGTACCATGAACGTGCACAGATGTCTTGTCTTATTGAAAAATTAGAATTTCGTCCCCTAGGTCCTCATGCATTCTGATCCATGCTGTCTCAGTACCTTTTAAGGTAGCGTCATAATTTTGCCCCTTAACATACTATTTTAAATATAGAAACGTATTCTACTCATCAAGCCAAGACGTTTGATAGCACACATGGCTTACTTCAAGTAAAGTGGTACTAACTTGAATAGTATGGAGAGTAATCATTCATCATTCATATATGGCCGACATGAACTCGATACTAACAAGCATTCCCTACTTTTCATTTAAATAGTCACGTAATATCGCAATCACTTTGAACTGAAGTTGACGCAGGTAGTTCCCAGCCTTCAAAAGAAGTAGAACATGGAATGCATTTCAAGAGGAGCCATAAAAAAAAGCCGACCCTTGCAGCGGGAACGTCGACACGATTATCTAACAATAAGCCATTAAGCGCGATTCTATCACTCACGCCTGGGTGGAACGGGAAGAAACATCTTAGCATAGAGGAGCAATACATCGAATTCACATTCAAGAAAAATGTTGAGTCCCACAAAATAAAGTTAACAGTGGGGCACAGAAGACTGGACAGAACACATGTAGAAAGACCACACCTGATGTCTGGAAAAGCTTCCAGGAAAGGAATACTTTCAGAATAATAACGGGTGGTCTTTGAAAACCGGGAAAAACATTGTCGCTTTGTTTCTTCTTTTCAAAACAGACCACAGTGGAATGCACTGCTATTTTCAACAAATATTCGCACACCACGTGATGAAAGTGTGGAGAACACAAGGTTGAACGTGGACAGTTCTTGTGTGGGTGGAGTCTGAGAGTATAGGAGCGAAACATGCCATAGGCCAGAAGGAAAATATTTTCCACCCCTCCCCCGCCCCCTCCCCAATACATTACTCAATTTTCGTTGGTCCAAAAGAAACGACGCAAGTCGTACCACAATCAGCATTGGGCGCTACGACTTGTGGTATGGCATGAACACAAGGTACTGTAGGGAGAACAAAAAAGATATACTGACTGGGGCTGTGGGTAGAAGGGAGAGAGATCTCTTCATACCAGGGCCGTGTATAGGTGGAACACTTCCTGTTCTGTTGGCCTAGAAGAGCTTCTTAGTGAACACTTGTGTTCACAGGGTTCGAAAATCTCGTAACATCTCCAGAGTGGAGATTAAGGATTTCGAACCGAGTTAGTTATGTTCTGCAGAACAATCAAACAGGGCAGAGGTGTACACGTCGCTAAGCCAGAGCGAGTGGACATTGCCAATAGTTTAGCTAGGGAAAAAACACAGTTTTTCGCCTCTCGGTTGATACAGTCAAGGTCAGGATTGTATCTAGGTGTACAGGTTCGCACAGCGTCGACGTGCCGCCGTCATAATATGCCACTGCCGACCACAGCAGCCGCCGATAAAGCATGGTAAATACGCGTTCGCTCAGGTGCTCAGTAAGGGAGGCACTAGATTGTGTGTGCACTTCAGTTCTATTGGAGATTGGAGTTGTGTTACGTATTTTCTTCTCATTCCCTCGTGTCCATGCTAGCCACGTATCGTGTGTGTGTCCATGGGGCTTAAAAGTCAAGAAATGTATTGGCAAATATGCGTTATTGTCCAGCTAAAATAGCATAGACAATAGGGAATACTGAAGTGGTGTGAGTGTAATATTTTTGAAGGTGAATTGTTTTGCGATCACTGTATTGTAAGTTACGCTAGGGGATCTTTTCTCATGTAGGTACGCTTTTGAAAGGTTGTTACATGTTCATGTTACTCACGATTAATTTAATTTACTTTGTCAGGATCTTCCAAATTGTAGAGGATTTTCCAATGTCACCAACTATACGCTTGAACCCAATGTGTATGGTGATTCTGTAATAAAAAGATTTACTACAGCTAGCAGTGGTTTGTGTATTCTAGAGTGGAGGCTATCCCTTCGTCACTGAAACACTTTAGGGCACGTACGACGGCTGTTATTCTGCTTTCTAATTGTGACATCATCTGGGATCTCCTTATTTAGCAGGTCCTGGGTTCATAGGCACTTTAGTTCTGTCAGATATCTCTGTGCATGGCATGTGGTAAGGACCAGTAATAATGACCGGGGGCAGGGGGGGGGGAGGGGGGGGGTTACGTTACACCAAAGCAATACGTGATTTGCCCCTACTGCAGAAGGCTGCCCAAATCATAACACTTCCACCAACAGAATTTCTGCTCATTCTTCCCTGCTGCTCTATTCTCAGATTGTGCCAGTCATACTGAACTGCATCTGGACCATCTAAAATTTCTTCTCATCACTGAAGATCACTTTTTCCCATTCTCAAGTCCATGACATATGTTTTTCAGCAAACTCCACTCTAACTTGTTTACGTTTGCGAGTCAGAGCAGGTGTCTGCAGTCGTTTCTTGAATGCAAGATGTTTGTCATTTGACAAAATTTGTGTCCACATCTGGCAATTACTGGCAACTGTAAATCAGCAACAATTTGCGCGAAAATAACCGTTTCGGTGTCTCAGAAAATTTTCTACTTTGCGCATATTTTCCGTTCTATCCATATCATGGGTACAATGTAGCGAAATCACAAATCGCTGTACCTGAACGCTTCAACTTCTTGATTATTTGACGACTGTAGAGCGCTGTCTCCTTCTCTAGACCGATTTTTCCTTTTTCACCACACGATAACTGTTTTCCAAGTAGTAGTGTGATAATCGTGGTTTTTGTACACAATACGCACTGTCACTTAATGGGGTCTCTTTCCTATCTGCAGGAAAGGCACATACGCACACACTAACACCGCACACAGCCGATTGCCCTTATATCGAGCTCCATCCTCTACCACTTGAATCGTTGATGTCTTGCTATATATTGTACTACTGACATCAAATGTGATACCATTTGACAGCGTTTGTCAGTATATTGGATCTGATGCTACTGCGTATACACTGTACACAGTTTTAATTTTCTGATAAATATTCATGCCTTTATACTACTGTAGTTGCTGTAATTAAGACAGTAATTGAGGACAAGGGTTGCAAGTGCTACTCTGAGGTGAAGAAGTTGGCACAGGAGAGGGTTTCGTGGCGGGCTGCATCAAACCAGTCACAAGACTGATGACAAAAAAATCCTCTGTTACAAAGTTTAAATGTGATTGGTATGAATTAGATGACTGTCCCTTGATATGCCCGTTAGTTATCAAGTAAGATCAACCAGCTGCTGGGGACCTAGAGACACCAGTAGCTAAATCATATTGGGTGGACAAGAGGCCCTCAACTTGAGGGAAGTTAGCCGTGAATAAGGACGGCAGTACACAACTGGGACCTCCCTGTTTGGCTCCTACGTATGTCTCGCATGAACTGTGTGTCTTATGTCACTCCTTTGGTTTGAGAGGAACGGACAGCTCCCTTGCGTCTCTTCGAGACTGATTTAAGCTACCAAGAGTGCAATCTTATGGCAGCTGGATATTTCAGACCATCCGCAATATCCAGGACAGTCCACCCCCCCCCCCCCCCCCCCCCGCCCCCCCCCCCGACCCCTGTCAATATTGAAACCACATCGCCTGTGTTCAGATCTGCAGATACTAAGAATCTGGAGTAGACTGTAGACCGAGGATCGATATTGGTTAGACCGACATTGGGTAGGTCTAACCAACACTGATCCTCAGTCTGCGGTCTACTCCCACTACACTGATCGTTCGGAGAAATTGGCTTCCACGTGTTTCGCAAGTGCCTGTGGCTAAACGTTCTGCTCTATTGCGGATTCAACTCTTTTCATGAGGTAAGTTTTTGGAGCTACTTTATGAGGCACAGGAGGTCACATTTAGCAAGAAGTGGTTTAAAGGCCGGTCGACAACGAGGTCAGCAGAGACGGAGTATGAGCTCGAATGGAGAAGAAAATTGACTGCATTCTTTTCAAGGGAACCATTCCATCATTTGTAGTTAGCGATTTAGGAAAACTACAGAAAAGAAAAAAAATGGATGGCAGGATTTGAATTCAAATACCGACCTCATAAATGTAAATGCAGTGCCTTAACCATTACGTCACTTCACTCGCAGTTATGGTTAGCAGGTAACCTCATGTCGACAGACGGATGATTGTCTGAAAACACTTTGGGCCAATTACACGAAACATGTTTAGGAACTAGCATAACAGCAAATCAACTGAGCACATTACTGTAGGGTCTTGATGATGTGACTCTTAATGTCTTATGCTAACCAGTTAGCCCAGTGATGACTACATGCTTGGAAAAATAATTCTTTCTCACGACATTCAAAAATGGTTCAAATGGCTCTGAGCACTATGGGACTCAACTGCTGTGGTTATCAGTCCCCTAGAACTTAGAACTACTTAAACCAAACTAACCTAAGGACATCAAACACATCCATGCCCGAGGCAGGATTCGAACCTGCGACCGTAGCAGTCGCACGGTTCCGGACTGCGCGCCTAGAACCGCGAGACCACCGCGGCCGGCCTCACGACATTATCAATTTCTTAATTGAATCCCTTTTCAGAGCAAAATTTTGTTGAAGGTCAACGTGTTGGGCACAAATTTGATAATAAATACGCAGAAATTAATCGGGCGGCTTCTCCTGTCTCCTACGCACTGCTGCACACAGGTAGTGTTTGTCACGCTTTACTTGTACCGGATTGCAACCTGTACATACATCAGCACATAACACGGTAGTCGTGAACAAAGCACCCAGGAAATAGGTACACTTAACTTTGGCTTCAAGAAGTCGAGATTCCACGTGTTACCACAGTTAATACTATTACGCAGTCCAAAATGCATAGTTATAAATTGTCTTGTAATATATTTATCAACAGATTTTTTTACTCCCCAAGACAGTACACCTAATTAAAAGATAACCATCCATCCACCCCGAAAAAAGTTCACCTTGAAATCTTATGTATTGAAGGAAATATTAACGCGAAAAGCATACGTCCTGGAAGGAAAACTACACTGATAAATAAATATAAATTCGGTAAATACCTTGGTATCCATCACTATTTCTTAGGCAATTGAAACGTGGTAATTCATAAAGGGAAACCATTTGCTTGCATCTCCCACGGTTCTTGAGATGTACTACATCGATCATTAATATACACACATCCAAAAAAGTTTTGCATCACCCCGGTTCCCAGAACTCCTGAAGATAGACGTTGACTGTGGATATTGTATCACAGACGCAGTCACTTTGAATGTTCAGAGATGTCACTAAACCCGCCCACAGGTGTAAAAAACCACGCATAGGCAGCGCCTATTAGACGGAGGTGGTCCGACACCCGGGCAGTTCCAGTCATTCTGCCAGGAAGGAGGTACACGGCTCGTGTTGTCTGAAGTTCTAGCACGCCTAGACGATCAATACCGCTGTTCGATCAAGTCCGCATTGTTACTTTGTGCCAGGAAGGGCTCTCAACAAGGGAAGTGTCCAGGCGTCTCGGAGTGAACCAAAGCGATGTTGTTTGGACATGGAGGAGATACAGAGAGACAGGAACTGTCGATGACTTGAATCGCTCAAGCCGCCCAAGTGCTACTATTACAGTTGATGACCGCTACCTACGGATTATGGTTCAGAGGAATCCTGACAGCAACGCCACCATCTTGAATAATGCTTTTCGTGCAGCCACAGGACGTCGTGTTACGATTCAAACTGTGCGTAAAAGGCTGCATGATGCCCAACTTCATTCCCTACGTCCATGGCGAGGTCCATCTTTGCAAACACGACACCATGGAGCGCAGGACAGATAGGCCCAGCAACATGCCGAATGGACCACTCAGGATTGGCATCACGTTCTCTTCATCGATGAGTGTCGCATATGCCTTCAATCAGACAATCGTCGGAGACGTGTTTGGAGGCAACCCGGTCAGACTGAACACCTTAGACACAATGCCCAGCAAGTGCAGCAACGTGGAGGTTCCCTGCTGTTTTGGGGTGGCACTATGTGGGGCCGACGTATGCCGCTGGTGGTCATGGAAGGCGCCGTAACGGCTGTACGATACGTGTATGCCACCTTCCGACCGATAGCGCAACCATATCGGCAGCATTTCGGCGAGGCATTCACCTTCATGGATGACATTTCGCGCCCCCATCGTGCACATCTTGTGAATGGCTTCCTTGAGGATAAAGACATCGCTTGGCTAGAGTGAGCAGCATGTTCTCCAGACATGAACCCTATCGAACATGCCTGGGATAGATTGAAAAGGGCTGTTTATGGACGACGTGACCCACCAAAAACTCTGAGGGATCTACGCCGAATCGCCGTTGAGGAGTGGGTCAATCTGGACCAACAGTGCCTTGATGAACTTGTGGAGAGTATGCCACGATGAATACAGGCGTGCATAAATGCAAGAGGACGTGTACTGGTCATTAGAGGTACTGGTGTGTACAGCAACCTGGACTACCACCTCTGAAGGTCTCGCTGTATGGAGGTACAACATGAAACGTGTGGTTTTCATGAGCAATAAAAAGGGTGGAAATGATTTTGATGTTGATCGCTATTTCAATTTTCTGTACAGGTTCCGGAAATCTCGGAACGGAGGTGATGCAAAACTTTTTTTTGATGTGTGTATGTGTAACAATGGAAAAAGGCAAAAACATGGAATATTAACGAACGTGGCTTTCGATACAGTGCATGGAGTGCTAATGAATATGCCTCTAGATATAATACATATACAAAATACATGCCTACTCTTATGGAACATGCTTCTGTAATTCCAAAAGTGTTATGATTGAATTTTTCGGTTGTAGATTTCTGTTAGTGTTAAACATTTGGCATGCCACGCTGAAGCGTTCAACAATAGTCAACTTTACTGCACTCCAGTGGACCGTGATAGAGTGACTCCATCAAGGAAATGTCTTGAGAAAAACGTTTGCAATACTTATCACTGACTGAACCTAGGTTGTAAGGACAGAACCCAAGGCGTGAGTCGAGAAGAAAAAGTTGAGGGACATATTGTAATCTAGCTGTCTGTACACACTAACACACTTCCGCATAACATTCGCAAAGAGATTTATAATTTCTAAGACCTTTCAAGGAAGTCATCTACGGCATACTTAAACAGTAACTATGCATGCCTTTCACCACAACTCAGTATATCTTGGAAGTGGCTGTCAGTAATGATCTTTCTTATTTGTAGAGCTATCAATACATTTTCTTTCACTTTCGCGTAACTCTTTAAACTTATTGCACATATGTTGAAAATCACCGGGGCTTTGCCTGCTGCCTTTATGTAATTCTCTATGAGCCCCATCTCTATAAATAGCGGTGGCAGTATAACTTTGTAACGCTCAATCAACGGCACGCGAACAAAGTTTTCATTGTTGGCTGCATTCTCTCTCTGCCCAGCCACTTCTTCCGGGCTGTATGGCTGTGGTCTATGGAACTCTTCTATCTCTGACGTTTCGTCCAAAGCAAAGTTGGACATCTTAGAGGGTGCTCCTGGTTGTGCTGAGTCTTGCCGACTGACGAGTCGTACGTCGAAGAACGGCCTAAATACCATGGAAACTGGGCGTGGTCTGGATTTCACGTGATAGCAGAGGTGAACCTTGTCAAGGATGAAATAGAACTATCGTTCATAGTACGTCAAAGATAAAAACTTCTCATCGATCCTGTAGCGCCACTGTCCATATATCGCTGAGTTTCATGGTTTCTTCTTTTCTGACATGAGTGGTGAATTTTGATAAAACCTACACATTTCATGTTGCCATATTAAAATCTAGTTCTTTTACCAAAACACAGTGGAGTTTACACAGTGTCGTAACACTACATGTTGTGCACACGCCATTACGAGAGAGCTGCGAGACAGTAGTTTATGAAGCGAGGAACTGAGAAAAAGTAACGTCAATATCTTATGAAAAAGCACATTCTCTGTACAAAATAAACGTGTAATGTCTTCGCTTATTTTTGTTCCAAAACTCATAGCATTTCTCGTCTCACCAGCTATCGATGGCCCTTAAAAATTAGATTCTTTCATTGCAAAGGTCTGTAGCTAGTGGAATAACACGGCAGGTAATCAAGCTTTGCATAATAACCATACGGAAAAATACTCTCCTCTTTGCGTGCTATCATTTTCTAAAATTTCATTTCGATATCGCAAACTGTTTATGAAATACGAGGAATGTTGTGGATGTTTCACACTGCCTTTACCGCTGGCGTGGCGCGATCCCAAATGAGTGTGCTATGTCAGGTCAATTTTTTCGAGAATGGTGACGGATAGAGACCTCCTCCCAAGTCTAAAGAAAAATTAAATATGTTACCTAACTTTCATAGGCAGAAACATATTGTGTAATATGCACCAAACGCAAAATCATAGCGAACCCTATTATTCATTGCAAATTTTGATTAATTTCTCGTAGTGTCTTACTTCCTCATAAATATCAAAATAACTATGACCATTAACAAAATGATGGGCACATCATAATCAACATGACATACAAAGATATAAATAAAACAAAAATGAAATTTATTTACCAAATGGTTTCCGTAAAACCGTTTGAGAAAGACGGCAGGTGCTGCACCTCGATTCTGTCATTGCCGACCAGCTGAAAGCTGGCAGACAGTCATCCTTCCCTTTTTGAACAAACGAATGTACTCAGCCCTCTGGACGAAAATTAGTCACTGCGCATGGGCCACCATATCATGCGCGGACTCTACGCGTAGCGCGGCAGTGGCCATGGCGCGCTGGCGTGTAGCGATGTTCGACAAAACTGTTGTAGTATTGAGGTTTCACATAATGCAGTCCTTCACTACATTCCGGATCTGTTCACTCTGAACTACCCCAGACGAGCCCTCATATATGACCATACTGGTTGTATCGGAATTTGCACGGGTTGTGGATAAGGAAATAAAATACAATATCTCTCATCAACTGGCCGAAAATCAAAGTTCTAGAGTGTTCACAAGCTCTGTATCAGCTTGGAGCCTCCATGTGCTACTGCCTGAAAAGATTTACCCACACATTACACGGCACAAACATTTCAGTGGCCCCTGTAAAGGTGGTTGGACTTGCAAGTTTGGCTACATTTCATCGACCTGACAGCCGCGTATAACACTGTCTGGCGACAGGGACTGATCTACAAGCTACTGTAGGTTGTACCAAGTCGAGAAATTGTGGATCTAATATCCAGCATGCTTAGTGAAAGGCAATTTGAAGTGTTTCTAGGCAGCTCTAAAAGCCACAAACTAAATAATGGACTACCGCAGGGATCTGTTTTAGCCCCCTCACTATTCAATTTATACATTAATGATTTACCAACCACAACATCAACTAAATTAATCTATGCTGATGACATCGCACTGGTAGCACAGAGCAGTAATTTCGAAGATGGTGAACGAATTCTTACGGAGAATCTGGAGAAGATGTCAACTTTCTTTAAGACCTGGAGATTGATCCCAAGCACATCAAAAACAGAAGTCTCTTGTTTCCATCTAGCGAATTGTGCTGCGAACTACAAGCCAGGAGTTATTCTCAATGGACAAACGTTGAGGTACAATCATTTCCAAAATATCTCGGAATCACACTGCCTGGGCTGGATCAGTTCACCAATGTGTGAATGTAATCAAGAAGAGCAGACAAACGTACATCTACTCCAACGCTGTCCACTTCATTCATACCCTGGAATTCCCGACGACTTGTTCACTCTCACACCCAGCTTAATTAACTGGTTGAAAAACACGGAACATAGAACCTTGAGCTACAAAGAGCACAGCACCAAGCTTTCTTATAAAGTTGCTGCAAGAACAACATACTACATAAGCTCAGTGGTACCAACCTGGGGAAACTCTGCTGACTGCGTTTAACTGGCATCAGTCTCGCGTACTCTGCAGCCGAGCGCTGTGCGCCTGTCTGGTTGGAAAGTGTACATGTGAAGATGGTAGACACAAAACTTAACGACACTATGCGCTGTATTACTGGTTCCATCAAATCAACCCCATGCCACTGGTTACCTGTACTGAGTCACATCCCTCCACCTCACTTAAGGCGGAAACAAGCTCTACTGAGGGAGGCCAAGAAAATCTCTGCATCACCCTCTCTACCACTGCACCAGAAATTCTGTCATCCGCCACAGCAACGATTGCGATCAAGAAGACCAGCAAGTGTTACTGCAGGACAACTCATTGCGGACGGTTTCGATCTAAATGAAAGCTAGAAGCATGAACTGTCAACAAAAACATTGGGAACAAGAGCCCAGCACCTTGATCCCACAAAGAAGCCAAAAGGTTTTGACCCACCGACGAACCTCTGGTGCTGCCTCAACAGGTTAAGGACTGCACATGGTTGTTGTAACTACTTCAGGTACAAATGGGGCTGGATCAGTTCACCAATGTGTGAATGTAATCAAGAAAAGCAGACAAATGTACATCTACTCCAACACTGTCCACTTCATTCATACCCTGGAATTCCCAACGACTTGTTCACTCTCACACCCAGCTTAATTAATTGGTTGAAAAACACGGACTTTAAGGTTTAATCTTGTCTTATATCATATGTATATTTATAAAATCACTCGTTTTGTATCAACTGCATATCGTATAAAATCAACATGCGATTAAATAAATCTATGGGGCGCCAACTCAAATTCACCGCAATGTTCCCAGTGTTCCACGAAAGTATTTAATATTTAACATAGATTTCAGAGCCCGACTGAGTTTCTTAAGATCTTCGAGGCAGCTGAATAAACTGCAGTTAATTACGTGAGTTACCTTTATAAAACCATTAAAGTTCCACAGTATCTTAAATTATAAATTTCACAAAGGCTACACACTGAAACCTGCTAAGTGTGGCTTGTATCACAAGCAACCCGAAAATAACGTGTCCATCAGATGACGAAAATTTTCTATGTCCGTAAGTAGGAACTCTGAATAGTTCTAATACACGAAATAGAGGCTATTTCACCGCTCATCAGGTAAATCTTTCTCGAAACACAGACTAAAACATCCTGACTGCCTCCAGCGCAATCCAAACATAGACTCCCCTCCAAAATGCCTCTGTTCACCAAGGAAACCTTGATCAAGCAGCACTGAAATCAGTTAAACTACTGAACATGAAAATTTTAGCCTTTCATACACATATGATACATCAAATCACACGGAAAATTTCATAGAAATATTACGCTGTTATCAGTTTCTTTGAATATCCATAATTTATCTATAAACATTAATTTCTATGATTTTCCTCCATTTTCTGATTTGTAAGTGTAAATATTAACAAACAATTTAAATTGTAGATTAAGTAATTTCTTATGCATTTAAAGTTTACAGTACTGCGGCTACTTTTAATGTTTCTCTATTTATTTAGTAAAAATAGCTGTTAATCCACTTTTCGGACTCTCATTTTAATATGTGTATAATTTCAATAAGTCTGCTATCACTCTCTCTAGAGCTCTACAGGGTGTATCCAAAGGCACTTCGTTTGTCGCAATCGCCTGTGGCGTTGCCGAGATCTTATTTTTTACAGTTCAGGAATTATTTACAACATTTAACTCACAATAAGTTATAAACTAATGCGGATACCGAAACACGTTTTCACATGCGTAATCGACCATATTTTCTGTTTCCAATGAGCCTACTTGTTCTTCAGTGATACGTACAGTTCAGCATTTATTAACTGTGGGGAAGCTTTAATTTTGCACCATACATGAAAAGCAGCCATGAGAAACGAGCAGCCGTTATGCTGCCCGACGAACGGGATTTCTCGATCACGCGGTAACCTTAGCGGCCGGTGGAAGTCCAGAAACACCACCACCTGTGGAGCATAGTGTGAAACTGGCCCTTCATTACTCCTGTCAACACCAGTATGACCCGATATTAGCACTTTTTGAATAGGCTGTCGTTTTACAAGTAACAGCAACAAATTAAATGCTTGCTAGCATTCGCCAAAGATGATGTCTATTCGCTGGACAAACCGAGTTTACGAAGTCAACTGTCAATGCTGATTGCAACGGAGAGACGACTTTCGGCGCAGATCCAGGGGATCAAGGAGGAGTGGGATCGAAGGGGGGCGGGGGGGGGGGGGAAATTGGTCACTTTTGTGAGTCCTCTGGTAGGACCGGGAAACGGCAGCAGGTTTAATGAGGGATGACAGAGAGACAAAGGCCCTTCAGTAAGGGGGAAAAGATTACAGAAACGCTGACTCTCCTAATCGTAGGTGTGAATGGCGGAAAGAAGCAGCTTTCTTCTCATTTATATGCTCACGTAGCCAAAGTATGTAGACCATTGTAGTGCTAAGTGAAATACTGACAATTGTGAGTGCGCACTTCGATTTTATATCCCGCTAATAAGTGTTTTTGCAACTTATGTGAAAGCTACGTCTAAGCATTAATGTAAACGAGTTACTGACATATTAAAACTTTTTATTGTTTGTATTATTAAATCCTAGACAGCTGTGGTATGTTAAAAGTACGTGTGACAGCAAGTAATATTTGGTATGGAGTGGAGACAAGAACTGCGACTGTGACCATCCTTCCCCTAGAAACCAAGCCTACCGTGCCTGATGATTTACCAGCAGGTAGCTACGAAAAGCAAGCGTCAGCTACAGGGCATTACAGTTAATCGACGTTGGTGAAACGCCGAAATGAAGGCAGGAAACACGTAGAGACCGAGGAGACTCGTGTGCTAGTTTGGTAGCCACTTACCTGTAAAAGAAAGTTTCGGATGGTAATCGGCAGATTCAAGTAGCACTTTAACATGAACTGCTAATGATGGCTACAGACATCCATCGACTTCATTGGCAGCAGTTGTCGGCCTTCGTATTGACTGCGTCGATGACATTACGCCTTCATACTTCCACTGAAGATACACAACGCAATGAGCCATATTAACTGTTACCAGGACCACGTGAAGTCTCTCATTACTTGTACGCGTCAGCTAGTAAAATGCTAGCATTCAGTATATTACAGTCAGTAGACTACAGCAGTTTCCCTTCTCTCATTTTTAGGCATTCAGGCGTATGACAGAATGTAGTAAGGCCCCGTTATGGGCATTATTGAGGCAGGACAGGTCGTTTTCAGAGTTCAAGAGTGAACGCTCCAGTTGCGTTACGTACGCTGCTGAAGGCCATTTGCAATAGCGGCCTGACTGTTGATTCATTGTTGTACCATATTACGCTGTCTACAACCGAGAAATTTTGTGTAGAAGATAACAAATGTGTTCCAGGTATATCTTTTTCCAAGGCATGGTGCTTACCCCAGCGTTTCCAGTTGCCAGAGTGGAGGACGGTGAGTGTATGGTGTAGAGCGGGGTTACAGACATGGACCAGTGTAACGACACGATCAAGTATTTTCCGTCTTTGCACAACACAGATCGAACAGCCGCTGTTTAGTTGCACACTGCTCTAACACTAGTAGTCTTAAGTGGAGTTGCAGAGGCAAAGCAATCCGAAAAGTTTCGATCTCCTCCATCGCATCCCCAGTGCATAAAGAAAGGGTAATTTTGCGCATTTGTGCTGCAGCAATCACTCGGACCAACAAATGCCAAACCTGTCACAGTCACGTAACGTATCGAACGGCCGCAGCTCCAGAGATTAGTTTCCATTCATGGTCTGCTCTGGTGCTGCGAGAGGACAGTCGGAGGGGTCACGTGATGGACGAGAGCGCCGTCGCAGCCGAGCTGTGGACAGGCGCAAGCGACGGTAGGCAGTCAGCTGCCGCGGTTGAGACAAGCAGCGTCTCCCGAAAGCCAGCGCAGTGCCCGTGGTCGTCGCCTGCGCCGCGCCGTCGACAGTCAGTGGAGGACAGTGCCGGCGCCCGAGGCTGGTGTCTCGGGTTGTGTTTGGAGACGGGCAGAGAAGTGAAGTCTGTGGCGGTACACTCCAGTTGCTGGAGTGGCACGAAGCAGCGAGTCTTCGGCGGAGCCAAGTCGAAGGAGCCTCGAAGACTGGCGTGTGCGGGACGATTGCCGGACGACACGACTGGTTGCGTGGTTGTCGCTGCAGGGTGGACAAACACGCGGCGGAGCAGTTGCTCTGTTTACCTAGCCAGCTGTACAGTAATTCCGAAGACAGGGAAGAAACGGCCTCTGCTGGTCGTAAGGAGCACTACCTGAGTGTTTTCACAACTGATGGCGTTAGCCTGATGGCTGTATGATTGAAGAGGTGCACGGTGTAGGGAGCGAACAGGTTTTGAGTGTAACGACTTGTAAAAGAACATTCCGTTGGAATTGCTCTAATCTTTAGGGGAAGTGGAAACCAAACGACTATACAAGTTGGTTTGTAGAATCTACGAGATTGGAGATATACCATTAGTGTCGGAAAAGTATCTCCCACACAATCCCGAAGATATCAAGGTTAGATAAGTATGAAAACTATCATACAATCAACTTAACAGCCCTTGCATCGAAGCTGTTGACAAGAATAATATACAGGAGGATGGAAAAGAAAACTGAGAACCTGTTAGATGACTATCAGTTTGACATTAGGAAAGGTGAAGGCACCAGAGAGGCAGCTCTGACGCTGCGCTTGATAATGGAAGCAATGTTTAATAAAAAATCAAGGTACGTTCACAAGATATGCCTACCTAGGAAAACTGTTCATGAAAGTAACGTAGTGTAAAAATGTTCGAAATTCTCAGAAAAATACGTGTAACGCTAGGGAAGGACTGGTGATATCAATTTCTTTCGGAGACCAAGAACGAAGTGTTTTACTTAAAAGGGCTATAAGACAGGAATGCAGTATTTCGCCACTGCTGTTCAGTCTGAACATCGAAGAAACAATGATAGATATAAAAGAAAGGTTCAAGAGTGAGATTCAGGGTGAAAGAATATCAACCCTAACATTCACTGATGACATTACCATGCTCACAGAAACCAAAAACGAAATACAGGCCTTGCTGAAGGCAATGATCGGTCTAACGAGTACAGAATATGGATGGAGATTGGGTAAACTGAAGAAAGACGAAAGTAGTGAAGTGCAGCAGAAATGAGATTAACGGAATACTTATCATCAAAACGGGCGACCAAGAAGTTGATGAAGTGAAAGAATTCTGCTACTTTTGAAGCAAAATAACAGATGACGGATGAAGCGGAAAGGATACAAAAAGCAGACTAACACAGACAAAGAGGGCATTCCTGGCCAAAAGAAGTGTAATAGTATTTAATATCGGCCTTGATTTGCGGAATAAGTTTCTATGAGTGAATGGCATTGAATAGAGATGAATCTTGGACTGTGAGAAAGCCGGTAAAAAACTGATTCAAAGTGTTTGAGATGTGGTGCCATAGAAGGATGTTGAAAATTAAGTGGACTGATAACAAATGAGGAGGTTCTCCACAGAACTGGCGAGGAGATGAACTGGTGAATACTGATAAGAAAAAGGGACAGGATGATTTGACACATGTGTTAAGACATTATGGAATAATTTCCATTGTACTAGATGGAGCTGTAGAGGGGAACTTTAGGGAAAGGCAGAGACTGGAATATATCCAATAAATAAGTGAGGATGCAGGGTGAAATTTCCACGCTGAGATGAAAAGATTGGACAGGAGAGGTTGCCGTGATGGGCAGTATCAGACCAGTCAGAAACTGATGACACAAAAAAAATGCAGAACTGAAATAGATATCTGCCTGTACAGCTTGGAATTCCTCCCGCCCTGAAAGGGACCTACAAAATGATATCGCTACTTATTGAAAATATACGCTGTTAGGGATATAAATAATCTATCTATTTGATTTAAAAGAGATCAATGCTATCTTGCGAATGCATATTGGGTTCACCACATACTGTTTTATCTGTGATAGGACATCTGAGATAGAAAGCACGACTACATAAATAAGAAGTGGCTGATCATACAATGGAGGCTTTCACAACTGGATATTAAAATGGTTAACAAGCCACACGAAAATAAATGGCTGCGTTTTCGGCGGAATACTTTTTGGATACTAACCAAAGTTCCAATTTTTGTGTGCGTGGACTTCAGTTTAGAAAGGCACTTCCACTCCAGCACTCGATATTTCCCCTACAGCGCCTGCCTACTACCCCTACCACTACTACTCTCCCCTTGCATGCCCTGCCATCTGTGTATCTACCAGCCATGGTATTCTGCGTGGAATCCACCAGCCGTTGTAGCCGAGATCGCAGCCAGCGCTAGACAGTTCGCCGTACGACGTGCCAAGTGCCAAGACCGCCTGCTGGACCCAGAGATCCCAGCTACCGCTGACTCAGCCACTAGAAAGCCGCTTCATATCCCACTGCGACGGTAGCATAGCAGTACAGCATTCGTCAGCAGCAGTGGCAGAGTCGCAGTTAAAATTTAAGTGTTGCAGCAGGCGCAATTTCCTTTGTAATTTCAGCTTTTGTGCCATCCAGAGCAATGAAGCACAAAATAGGGGAAATCAAAGAATCACCTAGTGATTGTGAATCGACGGCTAATGGAAGTGGGCCTCAGAGCCCACAGAGACAGGAAAAAAGTAAAGGCTACAACCATGATTGACATGCTCAGGTCACTGATGAGCGAGATGGGAAATCTGAGAAAGGGTATGGGCGATATGGGTAGTTCTGTAAGCAGTTTAAAAGATGAATTGAGTGGTAAAATTGAGGGACTAACCAGTCAAGTGGAAGATTCATCGATAAAATTTGGTGAGTTGGAAAAGAATGTGTTTGTCAGAATTGATACAATTGAGGCTGAATTGAGGTTCGTACTGTTTCAGGCAGGCAGTTGTGTAATGGAAGCGATGATAAGACAAGGCAAGCTGTTATTGAGGTGGACAGAAAATTGTGGCTAGCTGTGACGAAACAAAAACTTTGTTGATAGGTGAAATGACAGGTACAACTGGTAATCTGAGGAAAGAAATGGAGGATGTAGTTACTGTTAATAATGATGAAGTTAAAAAAGTGAATGATAGGATAAGTAATTTAGAATTATGCTGTGCTTTTGGAAATGTGGGTTGGCTTGTGACTCAGGCACCTAGTGGCAAAATCTTTTTAGGGGAGAGTAAGCACCATGCTGCCGATTTACTTGCAGCACACAAAGACTGTTTCATACAGGGAACGAGTGATAACAGTAAAATGAAGGTTGTATTAAGATTGTTGGAGGGTTCTGCTCAGACATGGGCCAATCAATTTGCTGAACAGTTCATCTCTTATGAAACATTTGAACAAACGTTTTTAAACAGATATTGGAGCCACGAAAATTAGAATAAGCTACAGAATGAATTTATAATGGGCCAGTGCATTAAGGGTGGTAAATATTCAATGAGAGAATTTTGTCATGAAGAATTAAGGAAGTTAGTACATATAGACAGACCACTGGGGAGTGTTAACGGAAATATCTCCTTTAAAGAGGAGATTACAGAGAACTTGCAGTGTGAACTTATACATTGCCCCACTGATTCTTTTTGGATTTCATTGAAAGTATGGATCAGGCAATGGGCTATAAGCCAGACTCAGAGATAATGATACAGGAAATAATCACAGGGAGCACGAGGAAAAAAGACACAATGTGATTTGGGGTAACAATCACCAAAATTCAGAGGTAGAAATCAAAATGAAAATTGTAGGGAGAACAGAAATAGGGATAGAACGAAATGAAAATTGGAGAAAAAACAAAGGAACAGACAATGATGAAAATAGAAACCATTGGGGTTCAGGGGGAATGACTACCAGAATGAGCAAAGGAACAGAATTCTTTGAACTAGAAAATTTTTAACAGAAAAAATTTTAACAGAAAACACAGGAATCAAGGAGTGGATATTAAAATTGCAATAATTTGGAGGTTTTGTTTAATGAGAGAGCTCACAATGTGGTAGATAATGAACTAAATAGTCTTGGCTTGGCACCCATGTAAAGTAATGAAAATGTATCAGCTGTGCAACCAGAAAAAGTAAATGTGTCCTGTGAGGAAGAGAACGAGTGTGCGAATGAAGATATGGAAAACATTGAATTGGTTGAAGTTGAGACTATTGGAGTTGAAGGTGGTGTTAGTTATGTGACGGCAGTAGTGTCTGTTTCTAGTGTTATTATAGCTGGAGATGTGGTGTAAGGCACATATCTTGTAATGGGAATGGTGATGGTGATGAACAGACTGGAGATTCATTACATAAATAAATATTTTTATTGACATTGGCTATGACGCACACCAATGGCCTTCTTGCAGTGGTAACACCGGTTCCCATCAGATCACCAGATAGACAATAAAGTGTGTTCTGTGCTGTACTTATCTCTCATCCTTATCTCCTTCCTTTTTTTTTCAAAAAATTATATTCGCTTTTTGTTTTGGTTGGCAGTGCCACTCTTGGTTTCTCGCTAGGCGGGTGACCTTGAAGGGGACTTGGCCGCTGGCGAGGCTGCCGGGCGAACGCGGGCCCTAGTTTTACTAGGCCCGCGTTGCGCTAAAATTCACTTCCGGTTGCGCAGTCGGGACTGATAAGGCGCGCTGCGAGCGTGTGGCGACCGGAAGTTGTTGTTGCGATAAGCGCTACTGGGGTCCAGCTGCGCCGCAGCACGGAGCGTCATTCGCTCTGCGAACGTCGAGGAGTGCGGAAGCTTAGCTCTGGGGGTTCACTGGGTGTTGGCTTGCTACGTTCACTTGTGTTTACGTGCCACAGCAATGCCTCTGCGACGTGGTTACCGTCGTCGCTGGCTAGCACTTGGATGAGTCACCATCTGGATCTACCGACTGCTGTAGGCAAGCAGGGTGCACTCAGCGCTTGTGAAGCCAATTGAGGAGCTACTTGATTGAGAAGTAGTGACACTGGTCACAAAAACTGACAATGGCCAGTAGAGAAGTTTGCTGACCACATGACCCTCCGTATCTGCATTCAGTGACACCTAAGGGATGAGGATGACTCAGCGGGTGGTCACTACCACTGGGCCTTCACTCCCTGTTTGGATGGTGTTTGTTTGTCCCATTTGGTTACGATGTGCAGAATAGAGCTGCAGAGGATAATGTTGTGATATATGCTGTGAGTAATTCTATAGAATCCAGTGACATAATTTCTGTTGCAAATGGTGTGAATGAAAAAGCTTAGCAGGCACATTTACTTAAGGAACCTTGGGAGAATAAAAAGGAAAGTGATTGTGATACAAATGATGGCGTAGCCAGGGCCAAATGGTTTCAGAAGTGGTACCTGAGGACTTGTAGCTAAGCAAGTATGATTATGCTAGGCAACTTAGGGAACAAAAGAAGGGAATCACGGGTATAAAAATGTAATTAAAGAAATATTCAATGGGGATAAGAATTTTGAGTTAGAGAGAGAAAAATGTGTGTTCATGACAGAAAAAGGCAGTGTGTGTAATGATGATCCAGAATGTAATGGTTTAGTTAATGATAGTGGCCAGAATGAGGATGAAATTAAAACCTTTCTTATTCCTAAGGATGAACAATAATTATTGATGAGAGTGATTTAAATACTGAACGGATGGGGAAGGGTGAGTGTGATTATGTTGCTGATGACTGGACTAACTTCCCAAAGTTTCGCCAGCAGTTAATACCAGAGACATGGGAGGAAGAGAAGGTAGTGTGGTTGAGTGTAGGAAATTAAAAATTTAGAGAGCCTTTTGAAGTAATATTTGTAGAGTATGATGATATAGAAACTTTTAGTGAAGATCACATATGTACTATGACTAAAAGCTGTATACATGAGATAGCGGACGACCTGCTAGCTGAAACTGAATTGAAGCTTGAGTTTACTGAAAAAGTACAGCCAATAATAAATATTGAAGTGGAAGGAGTTTGTGAAACTGCTGTGGTGGACACTGAAAGCTCTACACTTGGGATGGCAGAATGTTCTTATGAACACATTAAGAACAAGAAAACTGTTGAATTATCAGTCACAGGGGTGAGAATTAAAAATGCCACGGGGAATTAAACTAACCCAATAAGAAAGGAGGTGACTTAGAGCTAATAATCGGTAAAGAATTATTTAGTCACGCATATCTGGTGGTCCCAACTCTGAGTGTAGATCTGGTTTTCAGAATTGATTTTTAAGTAAATATGAGGCATGTGTCAACTGTAATGATTAAGTGTTGGAATTTGATACTGTCAGGTGGAAGAAAAAGGTAAAATTTAAAAGTGCACTCAATGATGATATAGTGACTAGTTTGCATTTGGCACAGTGCTTAATGGATGAAATGGAGACTGAGGAAGAGACAAGAAATAAAGTCAATAATTCTATAAGGGTTTCTGAAACTGAGCAGATAGAATTATATCAGTTATTAATTAAAAATAGGCATATACTTTCAGAACAACCAGGCAAGGTGATATATTTGCTCTGGGTGAAACCACATGAACCCATGAAGATCAGGCCGTATCCAATAGCATTAGCAGACATGATGCAGTTAGAATAGAGTTACATCGTATGTTGGGATGCAACCCAATAGTAATAGTCAAGAGGAAGGAGAAGTCTGTTCATCTGGTTGTAGATGCTGGGAGGATGAATATAATAATTCTAAGGGAAACAGGCAATCCCAAAGATATAGATGAACTGAACCTAGGTTTCAAAAATGAAAAACTATTAGGAACTATGGACTGACCGCCAAATTTTGGCAGGTCCCATTAATAGTGGAAAACGAAAATATACCAATTTCCTATGATTCTTCAGTTTCTCCTGGCATATTTGTTGAATGAACAGTCCCTGGGTGTACAGCCGGTTGATAGTGTCCAATGGGCACAATATTTCGGCGATCAGACATATCGCCGTAGTCAGGTGCGCCGACGAACTGAGCTACTGACGGCGCGTAGCCGACTATCCTCTGCCCCCCTCCCCGAAGCCGCTCTGTCTGCGGTGCACGGCCACAGCCGCGCATCGGCGTCATCGGTTGCAGATACATTAGCGTCGGCGTCTCTGCTGGAACTGATGTAAGTTCTCTGTGCGCCCTGGTCGCCAGATCGTTTTGGTTGATGAGAGTCTTCTTCATTAAAGTCAGTACTGATTCCCAAGCCATGCTAAGATTGTAGCTGCACTTTCGATTGATGAGATCGACCCTGGTACGAATTTATGTGGCCTCTCTAACGATGCTGTCCCAGTATTTGGAAATCCGTGCCAAGATTTTGGTACGTTCGTACTCCATCATGCGATTCTCGGACAAACAGTGCTCTGCGACCACTGACCTGTTGGGATACCATCAGTCGAGTTTGCCTAGTGTTTTAGGCAACGGTCTTCGATGGTGCGCTCTATCTGTCCAATATATGTTTCCCACATTGACATGGAATCTGGTATACGCCCGTCTTCCGCAACCTATGTAGATGGAAGAAGCCACGCAGGAAGAGGCAGCCCATGCCTTTATACCTTACACTAGCCCACTATTGGGAAAAATTTGACGCATATTGATGAAGCGCCAAGTAAAATCTGTCTTTTGCCCGCCCAATAAAACATGAGCGTTATTGGAAAACGTCAAAGACGGTCTCAGTTTGTGGAAGGTTGACAGCTGACTGTGATAGGGATTTTAATAAAATAAAAATAGTTTGAGTAATAGTAATTTACTCTATTACCCAGACAAGTCTCTCTCATTGTACGTTGCCACAGACAGCGCAGTCTGTGGAATAGCTGCTGCTCTGTTTCAGAGGAAGTTAGTGGATGGAAAGATGGAACAACAGAGCTTATAATTTGCTAGTAGGATGCTAACAGAACATGAGCGGTCCTATGACAGATCAGAGAAGGAATTACCAGCAGTGGTATGGGGATTCTTTAAATTTCACATGTATTGCAAGGACATGAGACCATTGTGACGACAGATTTTAAGGTCCTTAGTTACTTACAGAACTGTAACCTATTGAATGAAAGGCTCACTTGGTGACTTGGTGGGCGATGTTACAAAGGGATGTTTTTCTGCGGGAAGAATGAAAATAATTAGGAGTGACAACTGTGCTGGCCTGAGGAATATGTGCCGTCCCTCAGCCGCGAGGTGTAGCCGCGGGGTCTGGGGGACCTTGCCACGGTTTGCGCGGGTTCCCGCCCCCTTCCCCTCCCCTTCCCCCCCCCCCCCCCCGCCTCCCCGACGGAGGTTCGAATCCTCCATCGGGCATGGATGTGTGTTGTCCTTAGCGTAAGTTAGTTTAAGTAGTATGTAAGCCTAGGGACTGATGACCCCAGCAGTTTGGGTCCCATAGGAACTTCCCACAGATTTCCAGATTTTTACAGTCCCTCATAAATTATGTGCATCTGACTAAGGATATTATGGGGCACAGAAATGTGTAGGACTGTTATGGAACTATGTAATGTTTGACAGCAAGGATTGTAGAGTGCGGAAGCAACTAGGTGCATGTGACATGGGCCAAAGCACCATTGTGAGTCAATGGGAAATGCAGAACACCTTGCACAAAAATGTGAGAGAACTTCTTGCAATTGAAGTGTTCAGCCCATTTCCAACCTGTAGGGGTGGACAAAAATACATTCTGCTTGTTGTAGATATGTTTTCCAAACATGTAAAGTGGTATGGAATGAAAAAGTTCATCATGATAAAGGAACGGGAGTCTTAATTTAAGGACCTAGGTCAGCCAAAGACAGCGCTTTCTGACAATCGATCCCAATTCTTCTCGAAAGCATGGGAAAATTTCATAGAGCAGGCAGACGTGAAGCAAATCTCAGTTTATCACCCAGCAGGAAATCCGGCTGAGGGGTATATGCACGAACTTGGACGTTTGTGCTGGACTTACTGCAGCCGCAGAAGCACCACCTGGGCAGAATATGTAACCACATTTGAGGATGTGATGAACAGTGTGAAAAATAATGTTACGGGGTTCACACTACACGAACTGATGTGAAATAAGAAGGCAGCCCACCTATAGCTGAGGCAGTGAGTTTCCCACCAGGTACACCTGTCTCAGAACAAGAGAGACAGAAATTAATTGCGTAGCAAATGGCAAGAAGGGCATCACAGAGGAAACGTAGGCAGACTGTAGGTATATCCCAACGAAGTTCAAGGTTGGTGACCTGGTGCTAGGAACAAAGGAAGAATCAAAGGAAATAGAAGGCGAGATCAAAAAGCTTTTTGAACTCTACCATGGCCCGTTTGTTGTAGTAAGCTGTCTTCACCCAAATGTCTATAGGTTGGAGCACCCCATGTCACAGAGACAATTGACACCCACGAATGTGACAGAGTTCTGGCAGTACAAACAACCAATGTAATGAGTGGAACGGAATTTTGATGATACGAAATATATACATTTGTTAAATTGTACAAATTTGGGTTAATATTTTGGGAGTTATTTTGTCATGTGCCTGTTGGTTTAATTTTTTTTCAGGTGGTCACTTTAGCATATATCTGTGAGCTTAGTTTAAGAATTTTGGAAGGGTAATTTTTAATATGGGAATATGTTTATTTAAGTGGTAATATTTATTGCGTTACCTACATTCAAGAATTCTGGAGGGGATAGACATATCGGGAGAAGAGAATTGCGGAGTAACAGATGTGAGGTACAGCTAGTAGATAACTTAAGACTGGGCGTGCTACGAGCCACAGTATGATAGGATAGGGAAGTACATTGAGGAACTCAGTGGATGAAATTTTACCTACTGTTATTTTGGAATGTGACAACTACAGATGCATTCTTGTGTAGCTGGTACTTCTTGTCACACTCTAAGCTTCTTTTTGGCGCGTGGCGGTGAAGTTTATAGTTGAGATGGGATTGACTGGTCAGAGGATGGGAATGAAATAGTATACAATAAGTTTTATGAATTGATTAAAATAATTTTTGTAGTATATAGTTTTCAATCTGTATGTTCGTGGGTTACTTTATTCAGTGTGGTTAGGTGATTTGCGCTTTTCTGTTCTTGAATAGAACAAGCTGTTGCTACCGAAATGAAAAATCTGTACCTAGCATGCATTCCTTGCACACACAATCATCTTTCCTAATCTGTGTTAGTTTTCGCCCTGAAACTTAGTTTGATCGCGTGAAGTCTGGATGGCAAACGGGGTGAGCTTTTAATCTGACCGATCCTTGGATACCAGACGCTTCTGCTGACAGGAAATGGATTGTGTGATTTTTGTTTCTTGCTAGTGTCATGCCAATTGGCTGGCAGGAGAGTTCGGAAAATTGCTCCAGAAGTATCAGCTGCATCACATTTACGATGAGGCACATATGAAGACAACGAAAGTTGTTCTGTAGTGTTTGTGCAAATTTTTACAATGAAATTAGTAAGTAAAAGTGCGATGTTAAATTGATGGTGAAACTTGTCCACAGACATTAATTTAATCATTTATTGTTTGACAGAGAGGGTAATGTTATTCATATCTGTTTAGGAGAATTATGTTTAGATTAAGAGGGAAAGTGCTGCTGTATAAGTTCATTTTTAGATTCATTTCGTTAAGTTCTTTTGGTTTTTGTGTGGATGTTTTTGGGGTAAATTATTTCTAACAATTCAGTACTGTGTCTGGTACTACTTGCCAACAACATTTCCTATGTATATGGCGTAGCAAGTAGGCGTATTGTAACACGACAGCCTATTATAAAAGGAAGCAACACTTCATTCAGTCACAAACATGCGACTACAGACGCACAGGACGCGGCTAAGATCGGATCATACTAGTATTGACAACTGAAATCAGCTCGACAGGAGTACATGAAGAGACAGTTTCACACTATGCTCCACAGATAGGGCTGTCTCTGAAATTCCACCGGCCTCTAAGGTGACCGCGTGACTGGGAAAACCTGTCCGTTGGCCACCACAATGGCTGCTCATTTCTCATGGCCCCTTTTCGCGTATAGTGCAAAATTGAAACTTACCCCAGAATTAATAAATGTTCAGTTGTACGTCTTGCTGAAGAACAAGTAGTCTCATTTGAAGTGTAAGAGATGGTCGATTACGCGTGTGAAGACCTGCTTCGATTTCCGCGTTGGTTTATAACTTATTCTAAGTTAAATGTTATAATAATTCGTGAACTGTAAAATTGAAAATCTCGGCAACGCATTGTGCGATTGTGACAAACGAGACATCTATGGATACATCTCGTATAACTGTATTGGACTGTGACAGTAGATTTACTGAATTGCTGAAGCTGTTCACATGTTTAAATGAGAGGCCGAAAACTGGATTTCAGGCTATTAAAACAGCGTTTCTTACTAAATAACTAGAGAAACATTAAAAGTAGCCACAGTACTGAAAAATTTAGATATAAAGGATACTATTTAATGTACAATTTAAATTATTTGTTAGTATTTGCACTTATAAATCCGAAAATGGAGGAAAACCATAGAAATTATTGTTTACGAGGAGCGTTTGAAAAGTCCGTGCAAAAATAAAAACTACATCCGTGTTTGGGGTAAATCATTTTTATTTTTCGACGTAGTCTCCTTTTAGACTTATACACTTCGTCCAACGCTGTTCTAATTTGTTGATCCCTTCCGAATAATAGGACTTGTCCAAGTCTGCAAAACTGCTATTAGCTGCCGCAATCACCTCTTCATTTGGATAAAATTTTTGTACCGCCAGCCATTTCTTCAAATTGGGGAACAAATAGTAGTCTGAGAGAGCCAAGTCTGGAGAACAGGGGGGATGTGAAACGAGTTGGAATTCTATTTCCATTAATTTTGAGACCACAACTGCTGAGGTGTGTGCTGGTGCATTGTCGTGATGGAAAAGGACTTTTTTGCAGTCCAATCGCCGGCGTTTTTCTTGCAGCTCGGTTTTCAAACGTTCTAATAACGATGAATAATATTCACCTCTAATGGTTTTACCCTTTTCCAGATAGTCGATGAGGATTATCCCTTGCCATGACCTTTCCAGCCGAATGAAAGGTCTTCGCCTTTCTTGGTGCAGATTCTCCCTTGGTAGCCCATTGTTTAGATTGTTGTTTGGTCTCAGGAGTATAGTAATGTATCCATGTTTCATACACAGTGGCGAAACGACGCTTAAAGTCCTGCAGATTCTTCCTGAACAGCTGCAAACCACCCTTGCAACCCTCCACACGATTCCGTTTTTGGTCAAGTGTGAGCAATTGCGGAACCCATCTCGCGGATAGCTTTCTCATGTCCAAATGTTTATGCAAAATATTATGTACCCATTCACTTGAGACACCCACAGCACTAGCAATCTCACGCACCTTAACTCTTCTGTCATCCATCACCATATCATGGATTTTATCAATGATTTCTGTAGTTGTAACCTCCACATGGCGTGCAGAACGTTCAGCAACACTTGTGCCGCTTCTCATTAGTCTCCTGAGACGTTTTACCTTTCATAAAGTAATGTTTAATCATCACACGAAATTCTTTTTCGTCCATTTTTTGACAATCACTCGACTTCCTTGATTCACACGAATGCCAAACACAAAAAAATAGACCAATATGGCTGAAACTTGGTGTGCGTTCTTTCCAAAGATGCTACTAACTAAACAGAACCTCGATACGCGCCAGTGGTGGCATCTCTTGGACTTTGCACGGACTTCTCAAACGCCCTCGTATGAAGAAACCATAGCAGGTAAAACTGATAACAGCTTAACATTTCTCAGAAAATTTCCGTGTTATTTGATCTATCATCTATGTATAAAAGTTAAAATTAAGAATTTTCATGTTCAGTAGTTTAACTGACTTCAGTGGTGCTTGATCAAGATCTTCTGGGTGCACAGCGGCATTTTGGAAGGAGTCTATGTTTGGACACTGCTGGAGGGAGTCAGGCAGTATTGTGCTTTGAAAAAGTTTTATGCTGTGACCTGTGAAGTAGTCGCTAGTTCATGTGTCTGAATTATTTAGAGTTCCTGCTTTCAGACATAGCAATTTTTCGTCACCTGATGGAATTGTTATTTTCGAGCTGCGTGTGATACAAGCCACACTTAGAAGGTTTCAGTGTGTAGTCTTTGCGAAATTTATAATTTGAGATACTGTGGAACTTTAACGGTTTTATAAAGGTAACTCGAGCATTTAATTGTGGTTTATTCAAATGGATCGAAGTACTATGTGACATGTGAGGTCATCAGTCCCCTAGACTTAGAACTACTTAAACCTAACTAACCTACGGACATCACACATCCATGCCCGAGGCAGGACTCGAACCTGCGACCGTAGCAGCAGCGCGGTTCCAGACTGAAGCGCCTAGAACCGCTCGGCCACAGCAGCCGGCTTGTGGTTTATTCAGCCACCTCCAAGATATTAAGAAACTCAGTTGGGGTCTGATATTAATTTACTGTAAACTGTGACTTTCGATTTTTCTATTTTGTTTTTGGAAATTACCTAGAATTTGTTAAACTAAAAAGTACGTGAGTGCCTATGTGATTTTTGCACAACAGATGCTGCCTACATTTGTATTAAACATTGGGTATATTGCGACGAAATGTGAGTTAGTGTCCCATAGATATAACGTAGCCGAACTTTTTAAGTCCAACCACACTTATAGGGGCCCAATGAAGTGTTTGTGGTGTGTAATGTGTGGACAAATATTTTCATGCAGTAGCACATGGGGTCTCAAAGCTAATATAGAACTTGTGAACAGTTTAGAACTTTGATTTTCGGTGAGTTGATGGGAGAGATTGTATTTTATTTCGTCATGCACACTAAATGCACATTCCCATTTAACCCACGTGATCGTGTGCTATGGATAGGTTTCATGCGTATGCTAGATGACTAACTACTCATGTGGTAGAAGAGTGTGAATGTTTCACCTCCTTGCCAAAGTTAGTCTTAAAATGGTTCAAAAGGCTCTGAGCACTATGGGACTTAACATCTGTGGTCATCAGTCCCCTAGAACTTAGAACTACTTAAACCTAACTAACCTAAGGACATCACACACATCCATGCCCGAGGCAGCATTCGAATCTGCAACCGCAGCAGTAGCGCGGTTCCGGACTGAGCGCCTAGAACCGCGAGACCACCGTGGCCGGCCAGTTAGTCTTACTCTTTGTAGACACGACACTGTTGATGCTTTCTTCACATTAACTGTTACCTCTTGGTATGCATTTCAGCAGTTGTGCCTTTATGTAACCATATCGTAGTTTTCTGATCCACTTGGTTAGCATATGTGACTCCAAATCTTGTATTATTAATGAAGGTGTAAAACACTGTCCAGTCAGATTAATGTGACCATCTGTCAAAGTCTGTTAATAAACTTCTGCGGCATGGACCGCTGCGACACGTGTAGAAAGAGTGTCAATCAGGTTCTTTAAGGTATCGATCGACAGGGATGAGGAGCCATTCCGACTCCAGCGCCGTGACCAGGTCCGCTAGGTTTCTTGGCAGAGGATCCATGATGCGAACAGCCCGATCGAAGTATCCCCACAGATTCTCGATTGCGTTTAAATCTAAGGAGTTGGATGGCCAGAGGAGCGTGGTAAATTCATCCTGGTGCTCTTCGAATCCCGCCCGTACACTGTCCGCTGAGTGAGTGACACGTTGCACTGTCCTGCAGGTAGATGTTATCGTGCCAAGGGAAAACAAACTGCATATAGAAGTGGACATGGTCCCCAAGAATAGATGCATACTTGTGTTTATTCACAGTAATTTACAGGGTGCAAAATCACGCAGAGAATGCCACGAAAACATTCACAAAACGACTTAATTTACACGATAAATCAGTCAACTATAAAGGCCGTAAATTCAACTAAATACCTAGCAATTACAATCACGAACAATTGAATTTGAAAGGACACACAGAAAATTCCGTGGGGAAGGCGAACCAAAGACAACGTTTTATTGACAGAACATTTAGAAAATGCAACAGACCTATTAAAGAGACTGTCTACACGACGCTTGTCCGTCCTCTTTTGGAGTACTGCTGCCGGTGTGGGATCCTTATTAGATAGGGATTACCGGAGTACATCGAGAAAGTTCAAAGATGGGCAGCATTTTTGTGTTGTCGCTGATTATCGAGGAACCAGTGAGAGAGTATCATGAAAATACCGGGTGATCAAAAAGTCAGTATAAATTGGAAAACTGAATAAATCGCGGAATAATGTAGATAGAGAGGTACAAATTGACACACATTCTTGGAATGACATGGGGTTTTATTAGAACCAAAAAAAATACAAAAGTTCAAAAAATGTCCGGCAGATGGCTCTTCATCTGATCAGAATAGCAATAATTAGCATAACAAAATAAGACAAAGCAAAGATGATGTTCTTTACAGGAAATGCTCAATATGTCCACCATCATTCATCAACAATAGCTATAGTCGAGGAACAATGTTGTGAACAGCACTGCAAAGCATGTCCGGAGTTATGGTGAGGCATTGGCGTCGGATGCTGTCTTTCAGCGTCCCTAGAGATGTCGGTCGATCACGATACACTTACGACTTCAGGTAACCCCAAAGCCAATAATCGCACGGACTGAGGTCTGGGGATCTGGGAGGCCAAGCATGACGAAAGTGGCGGCTGAGCACACGATCATCACCAAACGAGGGGCGCAAGAGATCCTTCACGCGTCTAGCAATATGGGGTGGTTCTAATAAAACCCCCATGTCATTCCAAGAATGTGTGTCAATTTTTACCTCTCTATCTACATTATTCCGTGGTTTATTAAGTTTTCAAATTTCTACTGACTTTTTGATCACCCGGTACATGATACAAGATTTGGGGTGGACACATTAAAACAAAGGCGTTTCTCATTGCGGCCGGATCCTCTCACGAATATCAACCATCAACTTTCTCCTCTCAATGCGAAAATATTTTGTTGACGCCGACCTACATAGGGAGAAACGATGATGATAATAAAATAAGAAATCGCACGGAAAGATATAGGTGTTCGTTTTTTCTGCACACTGTTCGAGACTAGAATAATAGAGAATTATAGTGAAGATGATTCAGTGAACCCTCTGCCAGGAACTTAAGTGTGATTTGCTGAGTATACGTGTAGATATAGATGTAGAAGTAGATAAGGCATGCTAGGCGTTTTGTTTTGCCAAAGACCGTTAGTCCGATGGGGCGTAAAATATGATTCATTTGGAAAGCCCACTTGTCGCGACTCAGTGGACGTCCAGTTGCGATATTGGCGTGCCAGCCTGTTGGCAGCTGAGGGTTTCGATTAATTATGATTTATTTCTAGAGAAGCTGCATGGTCATCATTGGTATCTGTTTTTTCGGAAAGTTACTATCTTGATATAATTAAAGGCTATCCGGCCACTGACCTTCTTCTGTGCGAATGCGCACACTTTGCCCGAACTCTTACGGGAATCGTCACCTCAGTTGGCATGAGTAATGAGTGGATGGGCAAATATCCTTTAGGAACATTACGAATGTAGGTTGTGGACAGTTGGGAATGTGGGTCTCACGGGAAGCGTGCGAGGGATAAGTCCCTGCAGTCGCGCTATGCTCTGTAGTCTGTTCTCTCGGTGGCTCAGATGGACAGGGCGTCTGCCACGTAAGCAGGAGATCCCGGTCGGGGCACATATTTTCAGCTGTCCCCACTGAGGTATATCAACAACACCTGTTGGCAGCTGAGGGTTTCAATTAATTATCATTTCTGAATAATATGAATTTGTTTGTTCTGCAGTGTACCTTGGCTTGAGAGTGGCCGATAGTTGTTAGTGCATCTTCTTTGAAGCCACGTGTTTCTGTTACTTGGTAAACCGCTTGTGTGCATCCACTTGGGGTGCGACGTTATGTATTGAAGTAGTACCACTGGTGAGTGGCACTGTACCCGGTGGCAATGTCATGGTGCTGTATCAGGTACTGGGTATGAATTTGAAATTGGTGATTTAGTAAAGTGTATTTATTCTAACCTACGTTGATGTGCTTTAGTCATAATTGAATTACATAGGGCTAGTACCTGTTAAATATTCCGCTTTGCTTAAGCTCACCGTAACTAGTGTTTCTGAATGCGTTTTAGCATACTTATTCATGCATCAGGAGGTTAACTGCAACTGCTTTGTTTGTACCTGCACCTTCTCAGTTACATGTACACGCTTATCGTCCTACCTATTTATTGTGCGACAAAATCTATTATAATTATCTCTGTCAATCTTCGCGAGTTTTCCCTGATATGTTTAAAAGCCTGGTGAAGGTATATATATATATATATATATATATATATATATATATATATATATATATATATATATATATATATGTATATACACGAGGGGCATTTGAAAAGTCCGTGCACAATCCGAGAGATGACAGCACCGGCATGTATCGAGATCATGTTTAGTTAGTAGCATCTTTGGAAAGGAACGCACACCAAGTTTCAGCCATATTGGTCTATTTCTTTGTGTTTGGCATTCGTGTGAATCAAGGAAGTCAAGTGATTGTCAAAAAATGGACGAAAAAGAATTTCGTGTGGTGTATAAACAGTACGCCTCAGGAGACTGAAGAGAAGATTGATAAACGTTATGGTGACTCTGCACCTTCGATTAGAACAGTTTTTAAGTGGTTTCAAAATTTTCGGAGTGGCCATACGGACACAAGTGATGCTGAACGTTCTGGACGCCCTGTGGAGGTTATGACTCCAGAAATCATTGATAAAATCCATTATATGGTGATGGATGACACAAGAGTTAAGATGCTTGAGATTGCTAGTACTGTAGGCTTCTCGAATGAACGGGTATATAATATTTTGCATAAACATTTGGACATGAGAAAGCTATCCGCAAGATGGGTTCCACGACTGCTCACACTTGACCAAAAACAGAATCGTGTGAAGTGTTGCAAGGATTGTTAGCAGCTGCTCAGGAAGAATCCGTAGGACTTTAAGGGTCGTTTTGTCACTGTGGATGAAACATGGATAGATTGCTATACTCCAGAGACTAAACAACAATCTAAACAATGGGTTACCAAGGGAGAATCTGCACCAAAAAAGCCGAAGACCATTCCTTCGGCCGGAAAGGTTATGGCGACTGTCTTCTGGGATTCGCAAGGGATAATCCTCATCGACTATCTGGAAAAAGGTAAAACTATTACAGGTGCATATTATTAATCGTTATTGGATCGTTTGAAAACCAAGCTGCAAGAAAAACGCCGGCGATTGGACCGCAAAAAAGTCCTTTTCCATCACGACAATGCACCATCACACACCTCAGTAGTTGTGGTTGCAAAATTAATGGAAATAGGATTCCAACTCGTTTCACATCCCCCCTGTTCTCCAGTCTTGGCTCCCTCGGACCACTATTTGTTCCCCAATTATAAGAAATGGCTGGCGGTACAAAGATTTTATTCAAATGAAAAGGTGATTGCAGCAGCTAATAGATATTTTGCGGACTTGGACAATTCCTATTATTCGGAAGGGATCAACAAATTAGAACAGCGTTGGACGAAGGTATAAGTCTAAAAAGAGACTATGTCGAAAAATAAAAAAGGTTTACCCCAAACACGTAAGTAGTTTTTATTTTTGCACGGACTTTTCAAACGCCCCTCGTATATACAGGGTGTCTCACTCAAACCTCCCTGATCTCAAGGACCCAGGAGAGAAAAAGCACAGTAAAAGATACGACAATGAAAAATGCACCACGTTGTAGAGCATCTCAAAGAATTTATATTCCTACGTCAGAAGTGCCAAGTATCGTCGCTAGAGTGCAGCATGGTCGCATAAAGTGAAAATAGGGATTCCACAACAGCGCGCGCAAGCAGTAGTGTGGGTTTCAGAAACAAAATCGCCGATTACTGTGCAAAGGAATTATCGTCGTGCGCATGAATGTGATCCACCTGATGTGAAAACAATTAAGGAATGGTATAGGAAGTTTTTGGCAACAGGAAGTGTTCTGAAACATTCTGGCGGTGCACACTACGGAGTTTCAGAGGAGACAGTGGGGGACATCAGACAAACGTTTCTCAGAAGCCCACGTAAGTCAATTCGTCAAGCATCTAGGCAACTTGATATGCCTCGTTCAACATTGCATCGTGTAGTTCACCAGCGTCTTCGTATGTGTGCAAATTCTGCAACATCTGACGCCGTACGACAAACCACGCCGACAACAATTTGCTGCGGATACGTTGCCGTGCATTGATATGGATGCCAGCTTCCTGTAAAAATGCTTATTCTCAGATGAGGCAGCCTTTCATCTATCAGGAAGGGTTAATAGGCATAATGTTCGGATTTGGGGTTCGGAAAATCCGCAAATTGTCATTGAACATGGTCGCGATAGCCCTACACTAAACGTCTCGTGGGGGCTAATGCATGACAGGATTGTCGGACCGTTCTTCTTTGCGGAACAAGCAGTGAGTGGGTCAGTGTATATGGACATGTTGGAGCAGTTTGTGTACCCTCAGATACAAGACTTGCAACCCAACATCATTTTTCAACAAGATGGAGCTCCGCCGCATTGGTCAACGGCTGTTCGCAAATTCCTGGATAGGAAATTTCCCAATCGTCGGATCGGACGCGGAGGACCCATTGCCTGGCCACCACGTTCACCCCACATTACGCCACTCGATTTCTTCATGTGGGGATTCGTGAAGAACGGTGTGTATGCGACCAAAGTGGACGATATTCCTACGTTGCGACATCGTACCACTAATGCGATTGCAACAATAACAGAGGAAATGTTACAAAGAACTTGGAAAAAATTGAATATAGACTCGATATTCTTTGTACTTCAAATGGTTCACGTGTAGAGGTGTATTAACGATAAGTAAATAAATTCTTTGAGATGCTCTATAATGTGGTGCATTCTTCATTGTCGTATCTACTGTGTTTTTTTCTGGTTCTTTGAAATCAGAGAGGTGTGAGTGGGACAGCCTGTATATTAGTTATTTATTTAAGTTTGGCTTTAACTATTTGTTTTATCTAAGGTTACGAGTTGTATTTATCTTCCTAAAGCGAGTCTCATCATTTGTTAGTGTGTATTCTTTTATTGTTTGAGGGTGCTGCCTCGCGTGTGATTTATGTTCACAGTTGATTGCGAAACACGCGAGTCTACCTTGGTGATTGCAGCCGTGACTTCCGGGCCGCTACCTTGACGGCATTCTGCCCAACACCAGAGGTCGCAAGTTATTGCCGCGGCGGGGTTTTGCCGCGTCGTCTGTTCAAAAATGGTTCAAATGACTCTGAGCACTATGAGACTTAACTTCTGAGGTCATTAGTCCCCTAGAACTTAGAACTACTTAAACCTAACTAACCTAAGGACATCACACACATCCATGCTCGAGCAGGATTCGAACCTGCGACCGTAGCGGTCGCCCGGTTCCAGACTGTAGCGCCTAGAACCCCTCGGCCACTCCGGCCGGCGCGTCGTTTGTCACATCTAGCAAAAGTTGAGTAGTTGTCTTGTTCCTTGGAGCTATACCTGGGTTGAGTGATTGCTGCCAGGTTTGTGGGCTGCGGAGTTTAGTGGGGTTAACTCATAAACTTTTGTAAATTACTGTTCATAAAAGAAGAGCGTTCAAATTCTCTAGTAGCTGTTCCTCATAAAATCGAATGTGCTAAGAGCGTTCAAATTCTCTAGTAGCTGTTCCTCATTAAATCGAGTGTGCTAATACCGTTCAAATTCTCTAGTAGCTGTTCCTCATAAAATCGAATGTGCTCTGTATTTGGCAAATGTAGTTTCCCTTTACTGATCTATTCAAATTTCATTCTTACTGTTCATAAACCCAGATGCTTTGTGTTTATTGAATACTGTTTTCTTTCGTTTATATTGGTAAATTTCAGTAGTCTGTCGCTTTATATGTCACTATAATTCTGATGGTTTTCATGTTGTTATTAATCCGGAATTTAATTGATCAGTATGTTTTTTTTAAATAAGTGTAATTTGGTGAAAATGACGAACTATCTGATGGATCTCCCTTCCACGTGTTGAGGTTTGATCCTTTCCTATCCTGAACGTGTTACCTGGGTTTCATAAAGATCATAAAAAATAACCTAAATTACAGGTTCAGTCCCCAGATGGAGTAGAAATTCGTTCTGTTTCTTACGTGAAAAATTCCAGTAAAGATTATTTCATCGCACAATGCGACGTTCGGCTTTGCTACGTTTGGCTCTGTAGACGCTTTGTCTTCAGGAAACTTCTTGGGCAGTGGCAAGTGCCAGATACGACTCAGGAGTGTAGTGGAGTGGCGCGCGGCAACTGGCGACTGACCTGCAGGAAGCGCATCCTCCGCTTGCCGGCCGACCAGCCGGTGATGTTACACTCGCCAGAGCGCAGCACCAGCCGCCGGCTGGCCGCGTCGGAGTCGCGGATCGCCACCCCGGTGTACACGGCGTCGCCTGCTCGCCTGCGAACAACCGACCGTCACGCATTCAGCACGAGAAACAGCTACACCACTCAAACCAGGACTACGAAATCTAAAGCCTCTTGTAAACTTTAGTTAGACGCGCTCCAGTTCTGCCGCTGACAGGCTGGACTCAAGAGTGCGTCTCGCACAATGCGGAGGAGGTAGAAGAATTTACTGGTTCACATCAGACATCAATTCTACCGGGTGATCAAAGAGTCAGTATATATTTGATCACTTATTAAACTACGGAATAATGTAGCTAGAGAGGTAAAAATTGACACATGCTTGGAATGACATAGGGTTTTACTAGAACAAAAAAACAAGGTATTGTTAGACGCGTGAAAGATCTCTTGCGCGCGTCGTTTGGTGGTGATCGTGTGCTCAGCCGCCACTTTCGTCATGCTTGGCTTCCCAGGTCCCCAGACCTCAATCCGTGCAATTATTGGCTTTGGGGTTACCTGAAGTCGCTAGTGTATCGTGATCGACCGACCTCTCTAGGGATGCTGACCTCACCATAACTCCGGGCATGCTTTACAGTGCTGTTCACAACATTATTCCTAGACTACAGCTATTGTTGAGGAATGATGGTGGACATACTGAGCATTTCCTGTAACGAGCATCATCTTTGCTTTGTCTTACTTTGTTATGCTAATTATTGCTATTCTGATCAGATGAAGCGCCATCAGTCGGACATTTTTTGAACTTTTGTATTTTTTTGGTTCTAATAAAATCCCATGTCAGTCCAAGCACGTGTGTCAATTTGTAGCTCTCTATCTACGTTTTTCCGTGATTTATTCAGTTTTCAAATTTATACTGACTTTTTGTTCACACGGTATTTTATCACACATGTAATTTTTCTAATCGACGCACTCACTTAAATCACATAACAGTTGTTACTGTTTCAAAGATTTACATTCATTTGGTATTTATTCTGAAGAACGTGGAATTAAAAAAAGAATTTCTATTGCATGACGAGAATATTTCAAATAGGGCCATCAACGTTACAATCAGTGTCACGGTGTGAACGGTAATTGTTTATAATGAAAGAGTAACTGTACGTGGGATGAACAATTAACCACTATCTTAGGATTCAACAGACTATTCATATGCAAAAACGCAGGAACACCTGATTCACGTCTTGTGACAGCACCATACATCAGATTTGGTTCAACACTGCAACTTGGGTAAAGCACTTGGGAAGCGTGCGTTAGCGCCATTTCTCTGAGGGAAGAGGAAAAGTAAAATTGTGAAGGGGCACGGCAAAGGAGGTGGGGCAGGATGGACAAGGAGGAGGAAGAGGTACTGGAGGGAAAGCGATGGAGGACTCTGAAATAGAAGTGTAGTGATGTATGAAATGAAATCACACGGAGGTACGGATTCGACTGTATTCAGCAACTAATCCTTAAGACCTACTTCCCCATGGTACAACTCCACTTTTGTTTTTGACTCTTTGATGGAACACTTTTGTTGCATCATGTGACCCACTGCAGCGAGGATGTGAAGAGTATGTTTTACATTAGTTGTTTTTTTTAGTAATAGCTTTTTACCGATGGGCAATGAAAAAGTTATTAAATTACTGTTTCAGAGTATGTAACGTCGAACAGTGAGCTGTTCCGTTTTTCTGTATTGTACCATCCAAAAAAAGAAATAGGTAAATCTATACGTTGGTCTTCGCCCCCATATGATGGCTGTCTGAACCTACAAGCGAAAATTGAGGCACAGGAGAGCTGAGTAAGTTCGATTGTGAAGGCAGTTCGACTGAAAATGGCACTGAAACCGTTAATAAGCTAGCCGACGGCGGAACCTTATTAATCGGAGAATTTTCTACGGCTAAAATCATTGAAGGATCTAACGCCAAATTCTTCTGAAAATCTCAAGGTACCATATCACATGTGGCATCGGAGTGTTTCGGTCGACTGCACGCGACGCTGCACTCATGCTGCTCCAAAATCAACCGAGTACAATAATTCGAGATAGCCGTCAGCTCTGCTACGTCAGCGGTGTGGAGAAAGCGGTCCGACAGACGTCCGCGCCCGGGCGCATAATGTTTATATCCTCATGTATTAACGAAAGAAAGAAAGGTTTCTGATGGGTAGTAATTACAACCATGTTTTTGACCACATACATACATCAATATTCGAGGGCCGTTCAATAAGTAATGCAACATTTTTTTCTGAAAGCAGGTTGGCTATATTCCGGATTCCAACACACCATATTATTCCCGACTCTTTTCGCTACAAAATCCTATTTTTCAACATAGTCTCCGTTCAATGTGACGGCCTTACGCCGTCTTACTGGGGGTCCTGAATGCCTGCATGGTACAACTCTGTTCGTAGACGTCGGAGCCAACGTCATGCTGCATTAATACATGCGAAGCGCATCATTCATTGAGCCGAAAAGAGGGAAATCGAAAGTTGCGAGATCTGGGCTGGAGGGTAAATGAGGAAGAACAGTCCACTGAAGTTTTCTGATCTCTCGGCAAGCAGACTTGCGTGAGGCCTTGCGTTGTAGCCCAGAAAGAGAAGTTTGTTTGCATTTTTGTGTCGACGAACACGCTGAAATTGTTTCTTCAGTTACCTGGGGGTAAAACAATACTCTTCACACTTTATAGTTGCAGGATAGTTGAAGGAGGATAGGAAACAGATTAGCCTCTGCGGAAGCCTAGAAGACCGTCGCCACGACTTTATCGGCGAGGAGCGCAGCTTTGAACCTTTTCTTTGGAGAAGAGGTGCGCGGCGCCACTCCATTGATTGCCGTTTCGTTTCCAGTTCGAAGTGATGAACTCATGGTTCATCGTCTGTGATGGTGTTTGACAAAAAATTGTCAAGATCAGGCATGTAAAGCGCAAGGAATTCTGCGCTGATGGCCCTTCGTTGCTCTTTCTGGTCTTCTGTTAGGTGGCGGGGAGCCCAGCAGTCAGACACCCCTTTGAGTACCGCAACTGGTGGACTAGTGTGTCAGCGCTACCAACAGAGACGTCCAGTTGAGCAGCGAGGTGTTTGACTGTGGTCCGTCGATCATCCCGAATGAAAGTGTCCGCACGTTCCAACACTGAAGGAGTCACAGCAGTATGCGGCCAATCGGCACGTGGAATATCGGGCAGCTTTGCTCGACCATGTTGCGGTGATGACAGACTCCTCACCCAATGACTCACCGTACTTTTTTTCATTGTCATGTCTCCGTAAACATTCTGCGAACACCTACGAATGTCTGCGACACCCTGGTTTTTCGCCACGAACGAAATATTAGAAATCCTGATTGGTGAGCGACGAGTATAGAGATGGAGGTGCGTTTGAAGGTCACTTTTGTACGTTCTTCCTGAAACCTCGAAAACCGTGTCCGCCAGTACAAAATTTAACTGCATTCAATTTCCTACAAAACGGGTCTTTCCTATTTTTCTGTAGGGCTAATAGTTTGCCCGCAGCTGGCGAGAGAATAAAAAAAATCTCGCATGTTGTTTTTGAAGGACAGATATCTACATCTACGTCCACACAGATACTCCAAAAGCTACCTTATGGCATTTCGTTTCCTGTTTCATTCGCAAATACCGCGAGGGAAAAACGATTGTCTATGTGCCTCCGTATGAGCTCTAATTTCTAGTATCTTGTCTTTGTTGTCCTTACGCGAACTGTATGTTGGCGGCAACAAAATCGTTCGGCAGTCAGCTTCAAATGCCGATTCTCTAAATTTTCTCAATAGTGTTCCTCGAAAAGAAGGTCGCCTTCTCTCCAGGCATTCCCATTTGAGTTCCCGCAGCATCTCCGTAACATATGTCGTTCGAACCTACCAGTAACAAATCTAGCTACCCGCCTCTGAATTGCTTCGATGTCTTCCTTTAATCAGACCTGGTAGGAATCCCAAACCCTTGAACAGTACTCAAAAATCGGTCGCACAAGCGTCCCATGTACGGTCTCCTTTACAGATGAATAAGGCTTCCATAAAATTCTCCCAATAAAATAAAGTAGTCCATTCGCCTACTCTATCGCAGTCCTCACAGGCCCTTTGCAATTCATATAACTTTGCAACATCACGCCCAGATATTTGAACGACGTGACTGTGTTAAGCAAGGCACTAGTAATGCTGTATCAGAACACTACGGGTGTGATCTTCCTATTCATCCGCATTAACTTACGTTTTTCCGCATGGAGAGCCATTCATCATACCAACTACAAATTTAGTCTAAGTCATCTTGTATCCTCCTACAGTCATTCGACTTAGACACCTTACCGTATACTACAGCATTATCAACAAATAACCGCAGATTGCAGTCCACCCTCTCCACCAAATCATTTGCGTATTTAGAGAAAAGCAGCCGTCCTATCACACATCCCGGGGGCTCTCCTGACGATACCCTTGTCTCTGATGAACACTCGCCGTCCAGGACAACATACTGGGTTCTATTACTTAAGAAGTCTTCGAGCCACTCACATATCTGTAAACTTACTCCATATTCTTGGACCTTCGTTAACAGCCTGCAATGGGGCACCATCTCAAGTGCCTTCCGGTAATCTAGAAATATGGAATCTGTCTGTTGCCCTTCATCGATAGTTCGCAGTATACATTTGAGAAAAGGGCAACCTGAGTTTCGCACGAGCAATGCTTTCGAAAACCGTACTGATTCGTGGACATAAGCTTCTCGATCTCAAGAACATTTATTATATTCGAACTGAGAATATATTCAAGGATTCTGCAGCAAACCGGAGTAAGGGATATTGGTCTGTAATTTTGCAGGTCAATTCTTTTACCTTGCTCTTGCGAGGGATTCACGGTAAATGCAAGCTGAATAAGGTGCCAGTGCTGTAGTGTACTCTTTGTAAAACCGTTACAATCGCTTGAGGCTCCCAGTCTATAACTTCAGTTAAAGTCTGCACCTAAAACTATAACATGTCCGGGAAATTTACGCGAAATAGTGTCCAAGTTTCACTTCATTGTTCCTCTGCTGCAGTTGCTGAGGCAGGGCGTCTTTAAAAGCAGCCGATGACCATGACTGATCCCTCTTTAACTCTTCCAAGTTATCTCACATTCTCATTCTGTACTAATCTCGCTGCATATTGTCGTATTTTTTGTTGTTGTAATCTATTTGATATTTAGTACACATTGCAATATTTATCAGTGACCTTCATTAGTAAATGTACGTACAAGAACTGTCTTGCCTTTGGAAAAAGTATGTTTGGCACCGAAAAAGTATGAAAATACTTGCTTGTCAGAAATTTTATGAGAAAGATATATTTGTATATTTTGGCGTGTGTGTCAAACTACCGCATTATGTTAGTGACCATTTTTAAACGGTAACATGAAACTAAGCGGGTCAGGAAGTAACAATAAACAATGAAAATATATTTCAGTTACTAAGAATAGACAAACAATAAAAATACAATACAGTATTAGAATCTGAAATAAATTTTGTCCTACAAATCAAGTCTTTGGAACGCACCAACAATTTTGAGTGCTGAGGATGCGTTTGTTCTTGTGCTCAGTGTAGCAATGAAAATGTGTATTCAGTAAAAATATAAGACATCAACGATGTCATTTTAACATACAACTTTCTTATGGTACGACCTCAAATTAATGTTATTGAACAAGGATAAATTACGGTACATGACCTAACTGGCACACCCACCAAGCAGATCTTGTAACCCTTCAACGGGAGAACGACGGTTCAATCCCACGTCCGGCCATCCTGATTTAGGTTTTCCGTGATTTCCCTAAATCGCTTCAGGCAAATGCCGGGATGGTTCCTTTGAAAGGGCACAGCTGACTTCCTTCCACGTCCATCCCTAATCCGATGAGATAGATGACCTCGCTCTTTGGTCTCTTCCCCCAAACAACCCAAGCCCTCACCCTTCAAAAGAATCTATGATTCAAAATTAATATACGTTACACGTACATTGATGAGCCAAAACACCGCTGCCCACCGCGACGTTGGATGCCGCCTGATGGCGTTGGTGTCACGTGACAAGGTGACAAAAGAATGTAAGCGGAGCAGACACGGACGGGGGTTCATCATAACGAAGATATGGGCTGCAAATGAGGAAGCCCATTGAGATAAGCGAATTTCACAAAGGGCAGATTATTATTGCGCAGAGCCTGTGAACGAGTATCTTGAAAGCGGCGAAGCTGGTCGAATGTTCACGTGCTACTGTCGTGAGCATCTACGGGAAGAGGTAGGACACTGAAACTACCAGTAGGCGCTAGGTGATTGGACGCCCACGATTCTTCACAGAACGTGAGGTTAGGAGGCTCGTCTGCTCTGTAAAGCTCTGCCGAAAGAGTACAATGCTGGTGCACGCACAGGTGTTTCGGAGCACACCGTTCTTTGTACATTTTTGAACATGGAGCTCCACGGCAGACCACCCCTACTTGTTCACATGTTGACCCAATGACATCGCCAATTGCCACGGGACCACCGGGATTCGACCGTCGATCAATGGAGACGTGTCAGCTCTTCGGGTGAATCATAGTTTTGCTACACTCCACAAATGCCGTTATTGAGGTGAACGGAGGCTCAAAATGTGCAGCGCTCCATGGATGCTGCCTGACGGGAGCGTTATTATGCTATGGGAGACATTCTCCTGCACATATATGGGACCTGTAGTAGTAATCTAAGGGTGACAGCTGCGAGCCATGCTTGATGTCATCTGTCAGCAGTATCATTGTCTGTGTCTCGGAGGCAGAACCGTGCTACAGTGATTTGAGAAGCAATAGAATTAACTCACTCTGATGTCTCGGCAACAAAATTCGACTGATGTAAATCCTATGGAACCCACCTGGGACGCTACCACACGTCGTCAAGGCCTATGCAAATCAGCGGCCCGTTGTTTACACGAATTACATGACCTGTGAGTAGACATCTAACACCAGATACCTCCATAAACACCAACAACTGTCGAATCCCTGATACGCAGAATCAGTGATATATTTCGTCACAAAGACTGACAAACAAGCTATTAAGCAGGCGGTCATAATGTTTTGGCTCATCAGTGGAGATGTAATGCACTTGATGATGGCAGCAGCATGATGATAAGCGAGTTGCTCTAATGAATATTAGTAAAAAGTGGCTGAAACAGAAAAATTATTTTATAAATATCATTTGTTTCCCGGAGGCAGATTTAATATTTAACGTATGGAAATAGACTAGTTTAAGGTGAAGCACAACGTAAGCGATACTTGTTAACTGTGCGTTACAACTAAACGTTAAGCTAAACTGTTCATCGCTATGTTCAACCCTGGGGGGAGGGGGGGGGGGGGAGGGGTAAAACCACGCATACTCCGTTGTTGGTCCTCGGTCGCAGCATTCACCCACCGCTTGTTTTAATGGCGCTGTCAATAGTCCCCCCTTATGTATTACATGTTTATTCGTCTTTCCACAGCGAATGATTCAGTGAAGTACGTTAAAACATTGAAAATCTTCAGGGTTTTGGCTAATCATCATCTTATACATGCAACAAGTCTCGTCAGTATATGAGCCGCGTCATCAAGTGAATTTATGCCACTTCGATGATGAATGCAACTTGCAACAGTGGCGGACATATAGGTCTACAAATCGACGTGGCGACACGATAACATACCTGGAAACGTTTTGTTGAAGATAACAACGCTCGCGGAAACATATGCTCGCACGTATCATGGTAAATGTTCTATCAATGTTCTACAAAATCTTATGGGACAGTGGGTTTTTTTCTATCTCGACAGTCACATGCATTTTGTCTAGTCGTTCATATGAGCTGTGAAATTGAGTAAAGTTGTTTTGTGTTGTACAGTGAAACACAGGCGCGGAAAACCGTTAAAAAGAGACGAGAAACAAACCGCTGTTAAGGAAAAATCCATCGCCATTAATACGGCCGAAGTAAAATCTGAGGTGTTTATAATATTACTTTTTAAAAATATTATATTACAATTTTTTAAAGTGTGTGAGGGGGGGGGGGGAGTTAATTTGAAACATTGAGTTTAATATTAGCTGTGGAAGTTAACTTCTGCTATCTTCTTTAAATATTTCTGATTAAAATTAATTCCACTCCCCAAAAGACATTAACTGATCATTAAACAGTTCATAATAATATAGAACTTTTAAACACGTCTCCTGGTGGCAAAGTTTCTGAAATGGTAGAACGGTGCATAGCAAAATTTTACTTGCTTATTAACTGATTTGCATTCCTCCATCCAGCATCAGATTTCTATCAGACCGACGAAAACGTTGTTCAAAGGCTAGTGACCGATCTCAAAATTACGCAGTTTGCCTAATTACATAGCCCGAGTACTGCTAAAAATATCAGTAAAAGAGATCTTAGGCTCGCTAAAATTAAAGTTTGATAAAGTGAATGTCAGTAGAACACTAGTAACGTTCGGCTGTGGCTACCAAACAGTTCGTCGGCAACTCTCCTTCGCTGTAACCTGAAAAAGTTCTAAAATGCAACATAATAAATTGAGATTTGGCATTAATGGAAGACGAAAGTAGGTTACTTGATTCAAACACGGGTGTTACCATTAAAATACCGTAATTATTTAACCAGAAGTTACAGATACGACAGCGACACTTAGTTTTTATGAGACGGCAACCAATAACAAAGGAGAGGGAGCGAACAGGGGGCCGGCCCCTACTTTTATACTGTCAAAACAAATTACGACGACTGCCATCAACTTGCTTCACAGAATATCTTTTATAATGTTTCGATATATAAACATTTCTCTAAACATTCTTTATATGAGTAGTAGAAAATACATTTTTTTATATTGAATGATGACATTTTCTCCTTAATTTAGAGATTTATTGAGGCCTACAGAGAAAATTCATTCTCAATGTCTTTTAGCAGTAATTAAAGGTTTGGGACATATTTTATTAATTGTTCAAAAAGCAACATTTCATGTTGTTTCCGACTTCTTGGGCACTGAGATGACTAGTAAATAAAGTTAATAAACATAATTAGAACATTCTAAGTAATACTTAAGTAACTCCAACAACACTTTTTTGCTCACCATGGTCGGCTGTAGCTAAGAAACTGTACATGTGGGCTTGTTGATCAGAACACACTAAATGAGCCATGATTACTGAGTGGTGAACTGGTTCAATGGCCGTCTGTGTTCACTACAGTCACAAGAAAACACAAGTTTGTGGATACTTGTTGACATAGTTATGGGAGTGTTGACACGCAGGCGCAGTTCACAGGAGACCGAAGTCTCCACTTTCCGACGGCTGACGTGGGCTGCGCCGCTGCGGGTAAGCAGCACAATCGACTTAACACCGACAAGATCTTCTTGGAAGTGGGAAGGATCCGACCGTGAATAGAAACTGCCCTCCTGGACTCAGGCGGCGCTATTACAGGGCAGAGGCGTGGCGGTGCCGTCTCGAACTACGGTTGGTACGGGTTCCTCCTAGCATCTCATTGTCACGTCTTGATACTGCTTTTGGGTGCAGTATCTCTGCGGTGATCGATACTTCTTACAGCGCTCTCGGTACTCGACGACACCGCATGAGATAACCGGAATTCTCGTGTAAAAGTGTGCCAGTTGCATGGATTGAGAATACAGAGACTGAAAAGAGCCTAGTTTTTCTTACACGTCTGGTTGAGGGTACAAAGATTCGATGGGAAAAGGTAGAATACTTTTTATGGCGCATATAGACGACAACAGTTATTTCTATAGGGTGTTCATTTGGTTTTGTAATCAAGGAAATTGGACTTATCATGAAGACATGAATTGTGAAATGTTTTAAAATGTTTTAGTGATGCTGCGCCGACGCTGGAACCCTGCAGTCTTATAAGCATAGAAAATGTTCCATATCATAATGTCAAGGCTGAATCCAGGCCACGGAATTTCTGGAGAAAGCAAAACATTACAGAATAGCTGGTTAGAAAGAGATATCGATGTCGATTGTACTGAAATTAAGCCCGAATTATAAATCAAATTGGAGCTTGCGTTGTAGGCCGGTACATAGTTGATACAATGACACAAGTTAGGTTGTCGTCATCACTGCGACTTGAAACCTATGGAGCCTATTTTTAACCAGCATGAATGATATTTTGCTAGAAAGGATAAATCATTCAGTCTACTAGACGTTCTGATATTAATGCATGAAATTCTATCGGAACTCACTAAGAATGCTGGCGCCATGTAGAATGGCTTGTCGTAGAAGAAGAAGAGAAAATATGGCACATGAATGACTTCATAGCTACGGAATCACTATAGAAGTGGAAGGACTCGAGTTATGACTAGACAACTGACAGTAAATACTATCTTCATTGGCTTCAGTATTTAGCTTTAAGTACAATATTTACATTACACATTCCTCAGACAGATGAAAAATTCTATGTTTGCGTGATATTTGTTTGCTTCTCGTTTTCTCGTCTAACTTTCGGATAATGGCTTCTGAGGCGAGTAACTGTGCCCTTTTTACATACAGGGTGTTTCAAAAATGACCGGTATATTTGAAACGGCAATAAAAACTAAACGAGCAGCGATAGAAATACACCGTTTGTTGCAATATGCTTGGGACAACAGTACATTTTCAGGCAGACAAACTTTCGAAATTACAGTAGTTACAATTTTCAACAACAGATGGCGCTGCGGTCTGGGAAACTCTATAGTACGATATTTTCCACATATCCACCATGCGTAGCAATAATATGGCGTAGTCTCTGAATGAAATTACCCGAAACCTTTGACAACGTGTCTGGCGGAATGGCTTCACATGCAGATGAGATGTACTGCTTCAGCTGTTCAATTCTTTCTGGATTCTGGCGGTACACCTGGTCTTTCAAGAGTCCCCACAGAAAGAAGTCACAGGGGTTCATGTCTGGCGAATAGGGAGGCCAATCCACGCCGCCTCCTGTATGTTTCGGATAGCCCAAAGCAATCACACGATCATCGAAATATTCATTCAGGAAATTAAAGATGTCGGCCGTGCGATGTGGCTGGGCACCATCTTGCATAAACCACGAGGTGTTCGCAGTGTCGTCTAAGGCAGTTTGTACCGCCACAAATTCACGAAGAATGTCCAGATAGCGTGATGCAGTAATCGTTTCGGATCTGCAAAATGGGCCAATGATTCCTTTGGAAGAAATGGCGGCCCAGACCAGTACGTTTTGAGGATGCAGGGACGATGGGACTGCAACATGGGGCTTTTCGGTTCCCCATATGCGCCAGTTCTGTTTATTGACGAAGCCGTCCAGGTAAAAATAAGCTTCGTCAGTAAACCAAATGCTGCCCACATGCATATCGCCGCCATCAATCCTGTGCACTATATCGTTAGCGAATGTCTCTCGTGCAGCAATGGTAGTGGCGCTGAGGGGTTGCCGCGTTTGGATTTTGTGTGGATAAAGGTGTAAACTCTGGCGCATGAGACGATACGTGGACGTTGGCGTCATTTTGACCGCAGCTGCAACATGGCGAACGGAAACCCGAGGCCGCTGTTGGATCACCTGCTGCACTAGCTGCGCGTTGCCCTCTGTGGTTGCCGTACGCGGTCGCCCTACCTTTCCAGCACGTTCATCCATCACGTTCCCAGTCCGTTGAAATTTTTCAAACAGATCCTTTATTGTATCGCTTTTCGGTCCTTTGGTTACATTAAACCTCCGTTGAAAACTTCGTCTAGTTGCAACAACACTGTGTTCTAGGCGGTGGAATTCCAACACCAGAAAAATCCTCTGTTCTAAGGAATAAACCATGTTGTCTACAGCACATTTACACGTTGTGAACAGCACACGCTTACAGCAGAAAGACGACGTACAGAATGGCGCACCCACAGACTGCGTTGTCTTCTATACCTTTCACATCACTTGCAGCGCCATCTGTTGTTGAAAATTGTAACTACTGTAATTTCGAAAGTTTGTCCGCCTGAAAATGTACTGTTGTCCCAAGCATATTGCAACAAACGGAGTATTTCTATCGCTGCTCGTTTAGTTTTTATTGCCGTTTCAAATATACCGGTCATTTTTGAAACACCCTGTATATTACTAAATAGCATTTGATGTTTTTTCCTTTTCCAGCGCGTCGTTGATTTCATTATCAGATACGCATTAAATCTGACATTTTGGAGTCCGCAGCTCGTGGGAGCCGTCACGGTAGCTCAGCGTGTTCGGTCAGAGGGCTAGCTGCCCTCTGTAATAAAAAAAGAACTGAGTTAATGGATCAACAACGAACTGAAACGGGTGTCTTTCGACGTCCGCCGAGAGGAGATACAACGAACGAAAACGAACAAAATGAGATAAAAAAAAGTGGTCGTGCGGTAGCGTTCTCGCTTCCCGCGCCCGGGTTTCCGGGTTTGATTCCCGGCGGGGTCAGGGATTTTCTCTGCCTCGTGATGACTGGGTGTTGTGTGATGTCCTTAGGTTGGTTAGGTTTAAGTAGTTCCAAGTTCTAGGGGACTGATGACCATTGATGTTAAGTCCCATAGTGCTCAGAGCCATTTGAAGTTAGATGCGCTAGTGTGCCGATGTGGGAGCCTCTCGTCTTCAGAATGAACGTACTCCTATTATCATCAGGAGTGGTTTACGTTCCGCCTGTATGAGAATCTGATTATGTAACAGTAAACGCGGGAGGGGGGGGGGAGGGGGGAATGGGGGGGGGGGGAAGGGAATACATAGCATAATTTTGACTTGCGTCTTAAATATTCACCGCTACAAGAGCTATAACGCGGTAGCTGACTAAGGCAACGAAGTGGTGGAGTGCTCAGCACACTGTACTCGCGTTCGGGAGGACGGCGTTTCGAATCCCAGTCCAGCTATCCAGATTTAGGTTTTTCGTGAATTCCCTAAATAGCTCCAGGCCAAGATGGTTTCTTTGAAAGAGCGCAGCCAATTTCCTTCCCCATCATCTCTTAATCCGAGCTTATGCACTGTCTCTAAGGACCACGCTGTCAACGAGACTTAAAGCTTCCTTCCTTGCTCCTTTAGAGTAGCTGTTACGATAGAAGTCGAACAACGACAGTCAGCGCTGATAACTTTTTCGGTGCAGCTAACTTAGCAACAGTCCGTTGAGCGGCCTACATACTCGTGACTGGTTGAAATTTGTTGATATGTTCAAGAAAGACACACTTTGCACACAGTATAGAAAGCTGAAATTGACAACGACTGGAAACAAGTGAGTATAAGTTCGAAATGTAATGAACTGATCGTTTTGTATTGTGGGCCACGAGATCCTCTCTGGAGTTGTTCGAGCGTCCGGTGCAAGTCTTTCTATTTGACTCGGGTGTCGATAAAGATGTGACGAAATGATTAGGACAACACGAACGCCCAGTCCCCGAGCGAAGAAAATCTCCTATCCGTCGAGAGTCGAAATTGGACCTCCACGACCTGGAGGTAGCGACGCATATCGCTAGACCACAAACTTTTTTAATAGCTAGCGAATGTTAAGACAATGTGGCGGTCATGTTATTGCAGTATCCATTGCAGTATTTGAAAACAGACACACACACACACACACAAATCTTACAATGAGATGGTAAACCAGGATATGGGCGTTGCTTGTTCCAAATGCGAGAGGGTCTTAATTATTGCAAATGCTCTGCTGAGGATACGATAAAAGGTGGTTATGGAAGAAGAGGGTGAGATTCTGGTTCTAATTTGCCCCCGGGGACTGGGTGTTTGCGTTGTCCCCATCATTTCATCATCACCATCACTCGTGACAGTGGCGAAATTGGACTGAGTAAAGAAATTGGACTGTGAGAAACACTGGGACTTAGTATGGGCACTGATGACAGCGCAGTTGAGCGCCCAATAAAACCAAACATCATCATCTCATTTGCTTGCACAGCCAGCATTCGGTTTCTCAGAAACATTACGAACTCCCTGCATTGCGTAGTCTTAGGTATAAAGTTGTAGAGAAAGCGACAGTAGCAGCCATAGCAAATCTCATAAGGAAGCGTATCTCATACTGCAAACATTCGACACAGTGGTAAGCGGCCTCTGTCTCATAAGATAGTTGCTTATCAGTTACGTGTGAAACGCCGGATTTCGCGTTGGCCTAAGTCGGAAATTACCAGACACCACCGGCTGATGATAGTATGTCAGAGATTTTCTGTAATGTGTACTCATGCAGAAGACCCAGGAGTCACTGAGTATTTGTGTGTTGGACGACTACAATTTAAGTGAATTGCATTTGAATTCATGGAACGATATATGATGCGTTACAATTTCCTCTCTTTGATCAAAAGAAAGTGTACTTCCCAAGCAGCATGCTTCCCTGTCGATCTTACCCACGTACCTGATCCACACAAACATATAAACTCTGTAAGCCCCTCTACTGTCGACGGCAGACAGCACTTGGTACCAATATTAGTGACATTCTATAGTTCCCATTTCCTTTGTGTATGTCACATGTTCATCCTATTTCATATCACTTAGTAGTATCATTCGTAATTATTTAAAATACGTAATAAGTACCAGAAACTTAAAAGATATAGTATCTTGTAATCCGATACCATCAACTCGTTTCTTTTTGTCTGGGCGTTATAATTATACACATTTGAAGAAACCTTTTCTTCTTTTTTAAAAAATTCGTCTTACATAAAACACTATTATTTGTTTATTCCGCTACCACTTTCTTTGTCAAGTTGGCATTGAAATTTGAGTTCCCCAATTTATCGTCTTGTTTTATTACGTATGCTGTTGCTGTGTTCAGGTTTTCTATTATTTCATGTCACATGTTTGTGTGTACGGTGTCTGATCCAATTGCAAGTAATTCCCTTTCATGTCTTGTTAATTCTGTGTCAGTTAAACTGACAAGACTGTCCTGAAGCTTGTGTTGGTCTCACATTGCGCCTTCTTTATTCATTGGTATGGTGGAATTCAAGAGGTGGTTCAGTTATTTGGTTTTTTGTTTCTCCCTTCCTTTTTATTAATGTTTCTGTGTATGATTTGACTCCTTGTGTGATGCCATCGAAGTGGGCTAATGTTTTTATGAGATTAGCTAATTCAAAATGGTTTTTGTATAACTAAACATCGAGGTGCTGCATTTTAGTGTATAGAAAACGAATTTCTTTTCTGCTTTCCTCTGGCTACCTGTCCTGCAGGTGACTTGCTGTTTACATTGATTTTTCGAAACCAAGAATTATATTATTACTCAAACAGAATTTGTTAAACTTGATGTTGAGGATAGTTTTGTGCAACTGTACTGTTGTGTTCTTGAATTTCTTGCAGAGAGTTGTGGGAAATAATTGGCATGGCTTTGAGAGAATCACTCTGCTCAGGTTGGAAGCTCCTCTTGACTAACAATTTGTGTTTACATCTTAAAATTTGGCCTTTTTTGACAATGTAATTGATAGTGGAATAAAAAGAAATGAATAGTGTTTTGCATAAACCAACTTTAAAAAAATCAATCGCAGACACGGAAGAATGTCAGGAGGAGCTTCCACCCTGAGCAAGATGATTCTTGCAAAACCTTGCCAACATAATCTACAAATCTCCGCAACAAATTCATGAATACAGCAGTACTGTTGCATAAAACTATCCTCAACATCAGATTTAACAAAACCTGTCTGAGTAATTACGTACTTCCTGGTCCTGTAATAGCAGTGCAAACAGCAAGTCACCTGCGGTACAAATCATGAAAAGGAAAGCGGAAATTATTTGGTTGGAAGACGAATTTCGTTTCCTTTATGCTAAAAACCAGCAGTTCCGTGAGCCATGGTGGCTTCTTGTACTGTAGCGATATCGATATGCTCTTATCTTTGATTCTAAGGTGTTGCCCGGCGAGGGCAGCTCCCTCTGGCGTGGCCTGGAGGGCTGGCTTTCTGTGCCCACAAGGACGGTATGAGTGTTAGTATGATGATGGGAGTATCACTGGAGCAACCAAGCGGAAAGGGGGTCTTTTGCCGCCATCCACCTGTCTGTGTGTTGATGGAAACTGGGAAAGTTATGCAGGGGTCATGTTGACGTGTGTTTGGCTTGCAATGCCGAGAAACATCAGGAGCGGGTCACTAAAAACGCGCCGAGTTGTTAGAAGCGCGTTCACCAGAATTTCTGGATGCCTCGGTTCAGTTTATTGGTACTGAAGTCCGTGCCTTCATGGAATTTGCAGACTGAATTGTATGAGCAATAATTTATGTGTTAAAAAGGTCTGTTAAATATTTTTATTAGATCTTTTCATATATTGCATCTCACTGGAAGTCTGACCTGTGAAATTTGTCTGTGGCGCCTTTAATTTGAGTTAATATTAGTGTTCCTCTCTACAAGGAGGTTTGTTGTGAAGTTCATTGGCAGTGTAGTATTTATGTTTGTTTAAGTGCGTCTACCTGCCTGTTATTAATTCTTGCCTTTCTTGAGGCAAATGACTATCAGCTGATATTAGTTCTGGCGCGTGGTATTGGTCGATGTTTAGTATTATGACTGATTGTCTATTCCTGGTGTGAAAGTGGACTTTCGTGTTGCGCGAATGTTATCAGGGTTAGTGTTAAGAACCGTGTGACTCATGTTTAATTTGAACATTTTGGGTAAATGCTGTGTTCAATTTATAGTTGTCGTTTGGTGGAACATTAACCGTCTTTCTGAACTTGACTCCACTGTGTCTTATTCATTGAGGCTAACGTACTGCTTATTCTGCTTCAGGTCACGTATGTCGTGTGTTAATTTTATTTAAGTGGCTTATACGCAAAGTTTAGTTTGTATCACGACACATTGGCCGTTTTGGGCTTGGCCTGGACTGAGTACGTGCCCAGGAGCCATTTAATTCAGGGCAGTTGACTCGGAATTGGCTTAACCATTTGTTCCAGCAGGATTTGGTATAACTGATTAATTCTGAAATTTGCTTAAGCTAACTGTAAGTAGTGTCTTAAATTTTCTGCTAACTTTTTAGAAGAAAGTTAAGTTTCGAGTATCGCTCCGTAAGGAATTGCATTAACTTTTGGGAGCATAATCAACATTTATTGTAATAATTATTATTGTAATTATGGCTGTGACTTGAGCTTGCACATATTGGAATTTATTTACGCCACAGGGAATTTTGCTAAAACTGCTTGTGCTCTGGCCTCGCTGCTGTTTACCAATCCTTGTCAGGCCCACTCATTCTGTGCCCAATCGAATTACGCAGCCACCTGTTTATCCCATTCTGTGCGCAACTTTGGGCAGCGAATGCTCGCGCTGTCCGTCTTCTGCGTTGTTACTCCTTTCAAGCACAGCCGTGGCCTTCAGTGCTGCTGTTTGAAGTTAAGGTGAAATTCTAGAGCAGTTCTAAGCCTGCCTATTTTTTTTATTAAAAAAAGGCTCCATTTTTATAAACTTACTGCTTCTTAAAGTTATTTAAACATGTTACTAGTGCTTGAGATCTCAACGGTCGTTCTTATTTAACGTAAATTTTAATTATTTGAATATTATTGTGGAATCTTGTAAGCCTTGCTACCATGGCTGTTTTATGAGATTTTAAATCTTTTGGTCTCCTTCTTTGGTCTTTTTGTATTTTAGTACAAGAATTTTTTGGCAGCGGCCTATCATGTGACCGGTTCAGTTTATTAAATTTTTTGTCAGTGTCTTCCGCGCATTAAGCTTTGTTAATTTTTATGGCCATTTAAATTTGGCTTGAAGTTTGCACCATTATTCTTCCATCTTATAGTCTGGCAAACAGTGACTGCATGTGCGTTATAATTGACATTCTCTGCCATCATTGATTGTTGTTCAATGTTAAAACTGTTGTTTAGTTAAATTCTTAATGCATTTTCTGTAATTCAGTCTGTACAAAATAAATTTGTATGTTGCACCAGTGGATGAGCTGTGCCAAATGCCCAATTGGTCTGGCCCTATTATTTTCCTTCCTAGCCAAAGCTAATCTCATAAAAACATCAGCCCATTTCTATGCATCGCTCAAGAAATCAAACCATACACAGAAACCCTATCAAACAGGAATAAAGAAACACAAAACAATAAACTGGATCGCTCCATGAACTTCACCACATCAATGAATACAGAAAGCAGAATGGATGCTCAAAAAAGTTCCATGACCGACTTGTCAATTCTACTGACATAGAACTAAAAAAGCAGGGACCCAAACACAACATAAACAGAAAACTAATGAACTATCAGACAATACAACATACACAAAAACACACACACACACACACACACACACACACACACAGCGAACAGAAAGAAAACAAACGGAACAAATTCAATGTTCGCCGAGGTCAAACCAAAACAAAACAGTGAAACAAACAACAATCAAAACAGCATCAGAAACATAATTTGTGCAGTAAAAAGAATGTCAAAGCCACAGCCATCTAAATGCGGCCCACACGCAACTGCATGTCTGACGAGCACACTTGTGCAAGTGTGCTTGCCCAAGCATGCTTGATCATGGAGAGGATAAATTTTCGCAACCTTCAGGACTCTATAAGCAATTCAGTGCTTGATGAATTGCGATTATAGGTGCTTGTGTAAACGTTCAAGTATGTGTATGCTTGGTCATGTGTAACAAGAATAGGTAGACTTGTGCAAGCATTTGTCAGTGATCCGGTTTGATTTAATTTTTATTTGGTCTGTTAAATTACATTCTGTACAAAGGTTGTACTATACTGTAGGTCGAGTGAAAGAATAAAATATTACCTGGAGAAAGAGAGAAGAAAACTCAACAGCACTGTGAGATACTTTCCACATCATGTCTACCACGAACAGCTAATATGGAAATAATCTTTTCGTTTGTTTAACCATTCCTTACCCCAAACAGCACGTTTCATCTTTTATTTCTTTCATAAAACTCGTGAAAAGGTTGCCACAGCCAGCGTATCGTGGTCTGAGCTCGAAATTTTCTGGTAAGCAAACTATCACGTGCATGAACATTAACAAGACGCAGTATTCACAAATGAGCAGGAGAAAACGTGAGTAAACACTTTCAAAATAGGAAACATAATGGATAAATAAACAACAACGAATAGCACTTTACGCCATAGCTTAACAAAATTTTTACCGACGTCCACAGGTCAGTCCAACTACACAAAAACAACGTAAACCCTTTCCATATGCATATCCAAAACAGCCACAGCTCGGGACAAGCCAAATTCAGTAATGGTAAGGCCAAAACCGAGCATATGCCACGCGTTTTATCGGAATAAATATTTTAAAGGTTGGATTATAAGCAATAGTTCAATGCAGATAATATTATAACATCCATTATATTTGCAGAAGACATTATGTACAGCCACTGGACATACACACACAATGCAAAATAAAAGGTAAAGTACAAAAGGCACTTTAATAACAACAAATTCCGATGTAACACATTTCCTAATCTAACATAACTTGCACATATGTATTTCAGTAAAATAAAAGAAAAAAGTCCATTGAGGATGCCACAAACATGTTTGGGTAATCCCAAAAAGGCAGACCCACCCCTAACTCATTACAAACATGTGCCACGAGATAATAGAAAACCTGAACACAGAAACAGAATACGTAATGAAACAAGAAGAAAAGTTGAGAAACTCAAATTTCAATGCCAGTTCCAACCTGAGAAACTGAAAAGTCTGCCATATAGTACACCAGTTGGTAATAGCCTATTATATAATTCGTCATCCTCCTTTTTTTTTTTTACATTCATTTACCGACGTTACTTCTCTACACACACATCATAGGTGAACTATATATCTAGTGAATCTCCTATGCATATCGAGGCATTAGCGGTCCCAAAACACACACCATGTGCTAATTTCTCTTCTGTTGAACATTGTCGATCCACAGTATCTTTGTGGGTTCTATCAAACATGATAAGAGTCAATCACATATTTATGAAAACATTAGGTACATTAGTATGGCGATTTGAATTATTGCAACATTTAACAAGAAAAGAAATTTTCGACATTACTTGATTACCAGAAAGGATCGGTTGATAGGACATATTCTGAAACATCAAGGAATCATTTTACTGTTGAACGGAAGTGTGGTAGGTCAGAGGGAGACCAGTAGACGAATACAGGAAGCAAGTTCAAATGGATGTAGGTTGCAGTAGTTATTCGGAGATGGAGAGTCTTGCACAGAATAAAGTATCGTCCAGAGCTGCATCAAACTAGTCTTCGGACTGAATATACAACGACAAGTTTCCTCAAAACACGACAGACTGATCCGTGGCCGCTTGTCTGTTGCTGACACTTCAGGGAGAATGGTCAACGCAGAGTCCAAGGAGCACACGACACTCAAATATAGACGCTACGTTTTTGAGGACCGCTTAGTCGAGTATTTCGATAAGGTGATTGTAAATCTATAATAGCCATCCTCTGAGAACCCTATAGCCAGCAGCGACAAAACGCTGTTACGTGAACAAGCTACGAACGTATCGACAAAAACCAATGCAGATCAGAGGCTATTTGAATTGACAGTTTAGAATGGTTAGACAGATGTCTCTGGGTTCCCACAAAGGGCTGTGAGGAGGTAATAGCACAGTAGTAGCAGATACTATGGAGATTCATGAATCGGGATACGTTCAAAGACAGCAGAAGAGCCGTGGTGATTAACACAGTGACCTGCAACAAAGATCAAGGGTTAGCAGCAGCAGTGCATCAGGACACCACTGATTCTCCTGTTACGGACAGTGGTGGACATTCCAAGAGTCCCGACTGATCTCATGTGGTCATTGTCCAATATCATGATATTACCGTCAGAATTCGTTTTGCCCTGTTGGCAAGAATGATCCTTCCATGATACACTTTCCAACTCATACTATCCTGTAACTGGCACATACTGCGGCTCAACTATCTACAAATTCGCGTATTCGTGATTCGAGCATCCAGTGGCAGTAATCCTGCACCAATGCCCTGCAACGTGCGATTATCACGGATACTCATACATCAAGTAACTTCAGGACTCCACAGGGAGAAGGTGCTTCTTAATCGTACGGCTACTCACTCTGGTTGTCCAGTGCTGAATTGGCGAGTAATGTACTGTATTATAACCTGTTTTTTTGCACCATTAATAACCGAACCAGGCAGCCCACATGCTGTAGGTCATGATATTCCACAACTAAACTTGTTTGTCAATGCAACTGCTCATAAACGTATTCTGGTTTTTTAAACAGTATTTGGAAGAAATTTTCAAGTGGACATTGATATTCTCATTTTCATAATTACGCTCATTTGTGAAACTGACGTTACTACTTATTCTTACCGATAAAATTGAATTGGAGCAGAACTACTGCACCTCGATTACCACATCAGAATTAGAAATATCGTGTACACCAGCGTGATACACGTGCCATGAGCGGCGTAGGTCGTGAGCTTGGACACTTCTGACCGCTGCAATCGGCACGGTGGATGGCGTGCCGGCGCTGGACAAAGCCGCTGCCGTTGACGTCACCTTGCACCCATTGGCGTCCTCGGAGCAGAACACAAAGCGACGGAAGTTCGTCATCTCATGCTGTACTGGAGGCCGCCTATGCAAATAACAGCTCTCGGAAACCGCGTTTGTTGCACTCGCAGTGACAGATTAAATTGATTTTCTGTTTTGACATAACGGAACTCCCCTACTAAATTCATTACCTGCTCTAAAAGAGGCGCATATATTTGTTAACTTTAAGCTCTATTTCATGTTGTGTAATAACCCTGTTTATAATCTACTAGCACGTATTAATAGATACTTGAGTATACGGTTTTTATGACGTGCTACTACGTCGTGCACTCCAGTAATTGTGTGGTTTTCATGTAATCCTCCATTGCAACGATTAACTGAAGTAGCTTGTCGTAGTTAAACACTCCTTTGAAACGATTAACTGAAATAGCATGACATAGTTAAACAATGTTGTTTCCCGCTCTACTGGACAGTAACTTTTGAGCTATGGAAGCCACGAGCAGCTGCATCAGAAATTTATTTTACGACGCTGTATTCTATTGTAAATAAATCTGCCGTGGGTGCCGCGAATGTGAATATGCCTGATCATCTCTTTAATGTAATCATATATGACACAGACTATAGGCATATTTAGGGCCCCACACACGAGCGACGGATCGCTGGCAGTATCGCCGGCAGTTGATCACTCGCTTCAACCCCGCCACACACGAACGATTTACAAAGCAATTTTAGGCTGTATTTCGAATGCCACTGTGTCGCAAAAGTTCTGCTTTGGTAAATGAAATATTATGTTTGGCAGTGGTGCAATCAACCTGTGTATGTCGATTAAGACTCATAAAATAAATATGAAACAAATGGCAGTTTGAATATATCATGAAATTTGTCAATCAATGATTGACGCCGCTCCTCTACAGCGTAATTTTCAGATACACTTGATAATGGCCTAATATAAACACCGAAACCGGTCTTGTGGACCTAATAAAGTCTAATTAAGCAACTAGAGCAGCTTTTCATTAAATGATATGAAAATGTTGCGGTACGTGTATGGATTCACCAGAATTTACCAAATTCCGAGGAACCGTAAAAGTTTTTGAAGTGTTCAAGACAATACAAGAGAGAAGATTCCATTGATATGAACTTCATGAGAAGAGACCAAAGTCGCGCTGCAAGGAGAGTAACGGAGTGGAGGGTCAGGGAAAAATGAAGGCCAAAAACGAGGTGGGCAGGCTGCATTTGAGAGGAACAACTGACAGAGAACATTAAGCAGGACCAGGAAGAGTGAAATAAAATTGAAAGACACCAGTAACATCATATGCAGTCGGCATTTGAGATACATCCAAATACGACAGGTTAAAATTTATTCCAGACTGGGGATCGAACTAGGATTACCCGCTTAACGCGAGCGATCACCTTGACCGCCTCCGCTGTTCTGACACGCTTCCCAGCCGCCCCAAAGTCCCATCTTGCCGTACTCAAGTAGCGTTCGTGTCCATTTTCCTGCTGACAGCTCACCCTAATTCCCACAGGAGTTCGGACATAATATGCATCCGCATTGAAATAATTGTAAGAGCCGTCGCGTTCATAGACAAATAAGATATGCATACACACACGTATGTATAAGCGGTGCTTTTCTGTCGAACATGTCCGAAAGGCTAAACGCATATACACAGGCTATTCATTGATACAGCGCTCAAACTAACAGGGATTAAACAGGAGACAAAAACAAATATACGGGGTGGTTCACGAAGATATGCAAATATTTTAATATGTTATCCTACACATAAAACTAAAGAAAGAGTTCATATAAACATAGATCCGCAAATGTTTAGTTACAGAGTTACTGCTAGTAAAAGAGTCTGCCTAAAATTCAGCAACTTCGCAAATATGAAGCCATCGCAAAACTGTAAGAGATTAAAGTAAAGCACGATTTCCATTTATTTTGGTGTTGTTGATATGGTGAATCTACACACATCAAAAAAAGTTTTGCGTCACCACGGTTCGAAGAGTTTCGGAACCTGTACATAAAATTTGAATAGATTTCAACATAAACATCATTTCCGCCCTCTTTATTGCTTATGAAAACCACACATTGCACGTTGTACCATCATACAGATGTGGTGGTCCAGATTGCTGTACACACCGGTACTTCTAATACCCAGTAGAACGTCCTCTTGCACTGATGGATGCCTGTATTCGTCGTGGCATACTATCAACAAGTTCATCAAGGCACTGTTGGTCCAGATTGTCCCACTCCTCAACGGCGATTCGGCGTAGATCCCTCAGAGTGGTTGGTGGGTCACGTCGTCCATTAACAGCCCTTTTCTGTCTATCCCAGGCCTGTTCGATAGGATTCATGTCTGGAGCACGTGCTGGCTACACTAGTCGAGCGATGTCGAAGTCCTGAAGGAATTCATCCACAAGATGTGCACAATGGGGGTGCGAATTGTCGTCCATCAAGACGAATGCCTCGCCAATATACTGCTGATTTGGTTGCACTATCGGTCGGAGGATGGCATTCACATATCGTACAGCCGTTACGTCGCCTTCCATGACCACCAGCGGTGTACGTCGGCCCCACAAAATGCCACCCCAAAACATCAGGGAACCTCCACCTTGCTACACTCGCTGGACAGTGTGTCTAAGACGTTCAGCCTGACCGGGTTGCCTCCAAACACGACTCCGACGATTGTCTGGTTGAAGGCATATGCGATACTCGTCGGTGAAGAGAACGTGATGCCAATCCTGAGTGGTCCATTCGGCATGTTGCTGGGCCCATCTGTACCGCGCTGCATGGTGTCGTGGTTGCAAATATGAATCTCTATGTCCGAACAACATCGCTTTGGTTCACTATGAGACGCCTGGACACGTCCCTTGTTGAGAGCCCTTCCTGGCAAAAAGTAACAATGCGGACGCGATTGAGCGGAATTGACCCTCTAGGCATGGCTGAACTACAGACAACACGAGCCGTGTACCTACTTCCTCATCAAATGACTGGAACTGATCGGCTGTCGGACTCCTTCCGTCTAACAGGCGCTGTTCATGCATGTTTGTTTACGTCTTTGGGTGGGTTTAGTGACATCTCTGAAAAGTCAAAGGGACTGTGTCTGTGATACAATATCCACAGTCAACGTCTGTCTTCAGGAGTTCTAGGAACCGGGGTGATGCAAAATTTTTTCTGATATGTGTAAGTAAACATGTCCCAGACGTGTATCTGCAGTAGTTTTCCAGAACATCCAGAGAAACAAAGAAGTAATTTCGTAAAATTTTTAATTTATTAACTACTTGGCCCAATTTGTTTTTTTAAATTCCAGACAATGCTCAAAGTACAGAATTTAATTTTGGAAAAATGATGGTAATAACGTTAACTGAAACTGTATGAATGTGTCAGATAATCCTCTTTTATTAATACCATAACACACTTGAATTCATGTTAAACCGAAAAAAAAAACAAATCGCAGTGTTCAGGAAGTTGTACAGTTTACATACAATTTCACAATGCATTCATAATAAATGTTCAACAATGTCTCCACTACGTTCAGTGCATTTAGATGCACTTGCATTAAGAGAATTTGTTGCTCGTTTCAGTTTCAGAGGGCTATTCTTAATTTCGTCTATTGATTAATAATGTGAGCAAGTAATGCCTCACGTGTATTGACTTTGTCCTCATAAACTATGTCTTTCATTTATCCTCATACACAAAAATCCGTTGGTGTTAAATCGGGTGATCTGGGTGGCCACAGACGTGTAGCGCCATGTCCAATCCATTTCTGGGGAAAATGTTCATTTAAATTTGTAGTAACGGCATTGGTCAAGTGTGGAGGCGCGTTGTCATGTTGAAACTACATTTGCAATCGCCCAGCAAGTGAGACATCTTCGAGCAAGCAGGGTATTTCTTCTTGAAGCAATTGTAAGTACGTTTCGACAGTCAGACGTCCTGGGAAAATAATTGGTCCAATAAAGTGTGTGTTGATTGTACCACACCACTCATTTATGTTAAATCGCTGCTGCAAATTGCGTCGCACTGTTGCATGTGGGTTTGCTTCAGACCATAAGTGCTCGTTATGTAAATTGTTTATACTATCTCGAGTAAACTGTGCCTCATCAGTAAATAAAATGTACGTGTCTGACTGCCGATTAGTATTTAACCAGTTGCACAACTCCAAGGGAAGGGCGAGATCTCCCGGATGTAAATGATACACTTTCAGTTTATGATAAGGGTATAGATTATTGTACTTCAGTGTACGACATGCCTTAGATTGTGAAATGCCTAATCATTAAGAGATATGTCGTGTACTCGTACCCGGGCTACATTGAACAGCATCCATAATATCCTTATCATCGTCGTACTGCCGGCCGGGCTGGCCAAGCGGTTAAAGGCGCTACAGTCTGGAACCGCGCGACCGCTACGGTCGCGGTTCGAATCCTGCCTCGGGCATGGATGTGTGTTATGTCCATAGGTTAGTGAGGTTTAAGTAGTTCTAAGTTCTAGGGGACTGATGACTTTAGACGTCAAGTCCCATAGTGCTCAGAGCCATTTGAACCATTTTGAATCATCGTCGTACTGATGATGAACGCTAAGTAGAGAACCTGTCTCCCGTAACATTCGAAATACTCCATTAATGGTTCGTGCAATCGGAATCCTCCGAGTTGGATAACGTACGCGATATCGTTAACTGCAGCCGTAGCATTACCATCACATTTGCCATAAATAAACATCGTATTGGCGTATTCGTCTGTCGTAAATTTGAAAGGCATCCATATTTCATAAATAATCTACAAACTACAACAGTTACTATGTGGTTACACTTAAATACACTGTTCAAAAATGGTTCAAATGGCTCTGAGCACTATACGACTTAAACTTCTGAGGTCATCAGTCGCCTAGAACTTAGAACTAATTAAACCTAACTAACCTAAGGACATCACACACATCCATGCCCGAGGCAGGATTCGAACCTGCGACCGTAGCGGTCGCTCGGTTCCAGACTAGCGCCTAGAACCGCACGGCCACTCCGGCCGGCTAAATACACTGTTATTATTACGTTCTTTACTGAACAATGCAGAAAACTATCTCGTTTCAAGGTTAGGAAACGACTGAAACAACTCACTAACGGTTGCTAACAAAAATGGCTCTGAGCACTATGGGATTTAACATGGTTGCTAACAGTTTCTACATTCTTAATGGAAAGTAAACAAATGTATTTGTATAATTATCTTTGCTTCTCTGGATGTTCTGGAAAACTACTGGGACATGTTTTATTAGATTCACCACACCAATAACAACAAAATATATGGAAATCGTGCTTTACTTTAACCTCGTATAGTTTTGCGGCGGATTCATATTAGCGAAGTAGCTGAATTTCAAGCAAAACCTTTTATTAGACGTAACTCCGTAACTAAACATTTGCGGACCTATGTTTATTATGAACTTTTTACTTTAGTTTTACTTGTAGAATAACATATTAAAATATTTGCATATCTTCGTGAATCACCCTTCATTTCGTAATGCAACTAGATGCCGGAAACCCATTTTGCGTGAGCACTAGGCATGCGTAGGCAATACAAGAGTGGAGCAGATAAAGGTCATTACGCCTAACGTTGTTACACCAAGTGTTGATTTGAGATACGCAGTATACTGTGATGTCACACTCTTCGACACTGGTACGCAGCTCGTGGTCTCGTTCTCGCTTCCCGAGCACGGGGTCCCTGGTTCGATTCCCGGCGGGGTCAGGGATTTTCACCTGCCTCGAGATGACTGGGTGTTTGTGTTATCCACATCATTTCAGGAAAGTGGCGAGATATTCGCTACCTTTTCACCGAGCGAGGTGGCGCAGTGGTTAGCACACTGGACTCGCATTCGTAAGGACGACGGTTCAATCCCGCGTCCGGCCATTCTGATTTAGGTTTTCCGTGATTTCCCTAAATTCCGGGATGGTTCCTACGAAAGGGCACGGCCGACTTCCTTCCCCATTCTTCCCTAATCTTATGAGACCGATAACCTCGCTGTTTGGTCTCTTCTCCCAAAGAACCAACCAACTACCTCCTCATTAGTTACGTATCTACCCGTCTATTCTTCAGTATTCTTATGTAGCACCACATTTCGAAAGCTTCCGTTCTCTTCTTATCTAAACTAATTATCGTCCATCTTTCACTTCCATACATGGCTACACTCCACACAAATACCTTCAGATGAGCCTTCCTGACACTTAAATCTATACTCGATGTTAATAAATTTCTCTTCTTCAGAAACGCTTTCCTTGCAATTAAAAGTCTACATTTTATATCCTATCTGCTTCTACCAACATCAGTTATTCTGCTTCCCAAATAGCTAAACTCATTCACTACTTTAAGTGCCTCATTTCTTAATGTAATTCCCTCAGCATCACCTGATTTAATTCGACTACATTCAATTATCCACGTTTTGCTTTTGTTAATGTTTATCCTATATCCTCCTTTCAAGACGCTGTCAAACCTCAAAGTTTTTATTTCTTCACAATGGATTTTAATCCCTTCTCCAAATTTTTCTTTCGTTTCCTTTATACTGCGCTCTCAATATACAGATTGAATAACATTGGGGATAAGCCCTATCTCATTCCCTTCCCAATCACTGCCTCCCTTTCGTGCCCCTCGTTCTTATAACTGCCATCTGGTCTCTGTACAAATTGTAAATAGCCTTTCGCGCTCTGTATTTTACCCCTGCCACCTTCAGAATCTGAAAGAGAGTATTCCAGTCAACATCGTCAAAAGCTTTCTCTAAGTTTACAATTGCTAGAAATGTAGGTTTCCTTTCTTTAATCTATCTTCTAAGATAAGTCGTAGGGTCAGGATTGTCTTGCTTGTTCTAACATTTCTATGGAATCCAAACTGGTCTTCCATGAGGTCGGTTTCTGCCAGTTTTTCGATTCGTCTGTAAAGTAGTCGCGTTAGTATTTTGCAGCCGGGACTTATTAAGCTGATCGTTCGGCAATTGTCACACCTGTCAACACCTGCTTTCCTTGGGATTGGAGTTGTTATATTCTCCTTGACGTCTGAGGGTATTTCGCCTGTCTCATACATCTTCTCACCAGATGGTAGAGTTTTGTCATCGCTGGCTCTCCCAAGGCTATCAGTAGTTCTAATGGAAGGTTGTGTACTACAGGGGCTTTGTTTCGACTTAGGTCTTTCTGTGCTTTGTCAAATTCTTCACGCAGTATCATATCTCCCATTTCATCTTCATCTACGTCCCATGATATTGTCCTCGAGTACAACGCCCTTGTATAGACACTCTATATACACTTTCCACCTGCTTCATTTACTGCATTTTCTCCTTTCATCAGTTAAATTCAATATCTCTTGTGTTACCCTGGGATTTCTAGTAGCCCAAGTCTTTTTACGTTCTTGGTCCTCTGCTGCCTGCACTATTTCATCTTTCAAAGCTACCCATTCTTCTTGTACTGTATTTCTTTCCCCTGTTCTTGTCAATCGTTCCCTAATGCTCTCTCTAAAACTGCCTACAACCTCTGGTTCTTTCAGTTTATCCAGGTCCCATCTCCTTAAATTCCCAACTTTTTGCAGTTTCTTCAGTTTTAATCTACAGTTCATAGCCAATAAATTGTGGCCATAGTCCACATCTGCCCCTGGAAATGCCTTACAGTTTAAAGCCTGGTTCCTAAATCTCTGTTCAAAAATGAGTGTGACATAATAAGGGACCAAACTGCTGAGGTCATCGGTCCCTAGACTTACACACTACTCAAACTAAGTTATGCTAAGAACAACACACACACCCATGCCCGAGGGAGGACTCGAACCTCCGGCGGGATGTGTCGCGCAATCCGTGAATGGCATCTCAAACCGCACGGCCACTCCGCGCGGCCGAATCTCTGTCTTACCATTATATAATCTATCTGAAACTTTCGAGTGTCTCCAGGCCTCTTCCACGTATACAACCTTATTTCATAATTCTTAAGCCAAGTGTTACCTATGATTAAGTTATGCTCTGTGCAACGTTCTACCAGGCGGCTTCCTTTCATTTCTTACCCCCATTCCATATTCACCTACTACTCTTCCTTCCCTTCATTTTCCTACTATCGAATTCCTGTCCCCCATGATTATGAAATTTTCGTCTCCCTTCACTATCTGTATAATTTCTTTTATCGCATCGTACATTTCTTTTCTCTTCGTCATCTGCGGAGCTAGTTGGCATACAAATTTATACTACTATGGTAGGCGTGGGCTTCGTGTCTATCTTGGTCACAATAATGCGTTCACTATGCTATTTGTAGTGGCTTACCCGCACTCCTATTTGTTTATTCAATACTAAACCTACTCCTGTATTACTCCTATTTGATTTTGTATTTATAACCCTGTATTCATCTGACCAAAAGTCTTGTTCCTCTTGCCACCGAACTTCACTAATTCCCACTATATCTAACTTTAACCTATCCATTTCCCTTTTCAAATTTTCTAAGCTACCTGCCCTATTAAGTGATCTGACATTCGACGCTCCGATCCGTAGAACGCCAGTTTTCTTTCTCCTGATAACGACGTCCTCCTGAGTAGTTCCCTCCCGGAGATACGAATGGGGGACTATTTTACCTCCGGAATATTTTACCCATTTAACCATGCAGTAGAGCTGCATGCCCTGGGGAAGAATTATGGCTGTAGTTTCCCCTTGCTTTTCGCCGTTCGCAGTACCAGCACAGCAAGGCAGTCTTGGTTGTGTTACAAGGCCACACCAGTCAACCATCCAAACTGTTGCCCCTGCAACTACTGAAAAGGCTGCTGCCCGTCTTCAGGAACCATATGTTTGTCTGGCCTCTCAACAGATACCCCTCCATCGTGGTTGCACCTACGGTACGGCTATCTGTATGGCTGATGCATGCAAGACTTCCCATCAACGCAAGGTCTGTGGTTCATGGGGTGAGTTTCCTTTTACCATATGTTTCCTTTTACCGTATCTAAATGAATAAAATGGTGCAAGATTGTGTTTGGGCATGTAATTTTTCAGTGGAACATCGGTGCGCAACTGATGCAACACCACATATCGGAAAGGATATTTGCGGATTGTTAGTAAGACTTGTCACACACATATAGTCGAATCTCAGACGTGATATTATACGACTTTTACCTTACAGGGTGGGCAAAGAATAATAATATGCAGTTCAACCAAAAACCTTGAACCAACTGCAATCAACGATCTCCTCTACGCACAGTGCTTCTGTTGACAATTGTTTACTTAGCAGATCCTGTAAAGAAATATATTGCCAGCGATGGCACTTGTATGAAAATAAAATTCGTAGGAAACAAAGTCAAGTCCTCGTAAGTGTGTAATCATAAATGAAATCAGTCAAAATCATTAACAATTACAACTAGTCAAAATTAAGTAGTTAGTTACCATACAACCAGCATAGTAACTTAAAGTGTATTTTACTTTACTGTTAACGATAAATTTTATCAAGCTATACCGTTGCTTTAATAACTAGCTGTCTATCTACGTCTCTATATTGTGTCTGCGAAGTTCCATACGCCGTAGAATGCACGTAGTTTCTGACTTTGGTACAAAATAGACTGTCGCTCCATAAAATATCAGCATATTTGAACATAAAATGTTGGCTTTGCTCTAGTGGTTGGTAATGCGCACTATCTAGTACAATTATTTTGCTCGTGTTCTGATGATACATTTACTTACGTAAGACTGTTCGAGTAGCAGTTTTCTTAATGTAGCCTTTACCTGCATTCATATTGATATAAGAACGGCTATGTATTTTATTTACGAAGGGTTCGGGTTAGTTATCTCCAGACTCTGAGTGATCTATTTTATACACGTCGTTGTTTTTCTTCCTTAACAGTGATGCACGTCTTATACCTCTTAAGTTCGTGTATACGGCGTTTGTAAACGGGGGCACGTCAAAAGTATCAGTCAGTCAGTCAATTAGTCAGCAATAATGATGTAAGTGACTTCGACAAATTATGTCATTGCCTTTGTTTCTTCTTCTTGCTGTAACCGTGATTGATAGGATCATTGGTGCTTTTATACGACTACCCATTGGTAAATCCAACTCTACGTACCTTGAGTAAATCTTTCATGTGTTTGGAATGAAGCCCAAAAATGCAAATGATTTAAAGATGAAACTAATCGCCCAATAAATAATTTGGACGTTCAAGCAACCGATGAAAAGGATATTGTTGCTTTCAACAAGTCATGCATTGGGCAAATATACTATTTACATATTGTCTCGCATGGAAGTAGATGGTTTGCTACGCCAGTTTTCAGGCAGAAATTATACATTTCTTTTTAATTTTCGTCATTATTTCATACTGAAAGACTACTATAATGAAAACAACGAGACTAGAAGAATAGAATTCTGTAGATACTATTTGCCTGCTACAATTCTGTTTGAGGAGCTCGAAACTGAAATGTATTTGTTGATATGAAACATATCGTGATGATTTTAGATTAACACAAGAATCCGAAAGAATAGAAATACAGGTCAATTGGCTTAAGATTCAGTGGATCTGCTTTAACTATTACTTGTGTATTAGCATCTATCTATCTGTGCTTTACAAAAGAATAACATTGCATCAGTAAATATGCAGATCTTTTAGCTCTATCAAACGCTGGACTTTAAATACCCCAGTTGCTCTTTTGAGTTACTTAAGTCACTGTTGCTATGACATCACCTCCAACCCCGCCCATTTGTTACGGCGTCGTTGGGTTAAAATGAAGAATTAGAAATACAGAGAACTTTTATTGTCACGTTATCCTTGGACTTAAGTAGTATATTTTGTTGCTGAGCGTAATATAGGTCAGATACATTAGGTGAATATATCCGAAACAAGAATGAATGAGTATACTAAATTGTAAATAAACTCCTCCATTGCTCATTCCACGGTTGTCAGAGTTGGGTGGCGGTAAATAGCCATGTTACCCAACGGGAAGCAAAAGCTTGAGCAGATGAGTAAAGGAAATATCACTTGAAAACACCCGGTGGCGTCTATTCTCCACTCTAGGGGCGCCTTTTTATGACTCGCGGAAAGTAATGAGAACATGTAACAATCTCAAACTTCCCACAAAATTGTATAAATAGCATGATGGGTCCAAGATGAGAATTCCGGACGTAAAATATCTTCGTGTTCGGTTGATTATGAGGGAGGTGGTGAGAGAGGTCACATTGGAACAAGCAGGGAAAAGGAGTTTAAGCGTAGGAATATGGAACGTCAAGACCCTATTGCACGCTGGGAAGTTGGAGAAACTAAAGGAGAAAATTATAAAAGAAAACGTAGTGGATATAGTCCGAATCTCTGAAATGAGGTGGGAAGAGAACGAAGAATTTATAAGTGACAAAATCGGGGCATTTTGTTCTGGAGGAGCTTAAAAAGGAATTCGTGCTGCTGACATAATGTTACGACCAAAAGCTAAGGATAACGTGCTGCCAGCGAGGTACACATGCAACAGATTGATACTGAAAACCTAAGAAAAGAAAAAAATCTAGTGATGCTACAAACACACATGTCACACAGCGGACTACCCGAAGGAGAAGTAAACGAAAACAATTACAACGTTGAGGACGTATTAAAGAAAGGAAAGGGTTAATAAAATGGATTACTGAAATGCGGTAGTAGGTGAAGATCGAGATGGAAAAGCTGTGAAAAATACAGATTATGAAAAAGGAATGAGAGGGAAGAGCTCTTGGCGGACTTCTTTAAAAGTAACTCCTTAGTCACTGGAAATACATGGTACCGTATAAACAAGGCAAGCAGAAAATACACTTGAACTAATCCAGTTGACTCGTAGATCCCGGACTGGCAATATTTTGCTACAGGGAACAATTGGAAACTGTCTGAAAAATGTTTATACGTTACCAGATTGGACAACAATTAAAATAATGCCCTCTTGATAGGAGACATAATTGACTGACTGAAAAATATAGAAAAAGAAAAATGAAGACAAAATTTAATGTTGAGCGACTTAAAAGGGAAGAAGAAAAATTGGGGCAATAAATCGTCGTCATCATCATCAACAACAACAACTCGTAAATAAATATTCATTATCTTCTGTAGGTTCATGTAAAAGAACAAATACATGAGGCAGACAGCCACTTGCTGTCTAAATATGTTGTCACTGATAAGGTTTAGGAACCAACTCGCAGTACATAAGACGACGAGCGACATTTCTATTACGTGGGATTAGCTCTGCCAACAGGCATTAAGGCATCGTTACGAGTCGCCAAATAAAGAGGTCAGAGGTGACAAGGAGTTGGTGATGTAATGTGTGCTAAGAAATAAGGCAAACACATTTTCTGAACAATGGAAGTAAAAGACCACGCATATTCTGCGGCGACTGGCTAACTCTGGTGACTGTGAGCTTCGTGATTGTATTGCATCACTGAAATAATTATTTATTAAATATTCCATCGGCCACTTTCGGTAATTTATGATTGGGTTACTGTAACATAAAATGCCACACATTTCAAATGGTTTCCACTAAATGCCAGATGTACAGCACACAGAATTTATACATTAATCTTAAACCTCAGTTTTATGCTTACTGGTTAAAGTAGGAATTCGCTTTTGCACGGCGTGTGCTGATGTTAGTTTTTGGTACTCATGGTTTCACACTGTTGCTTTCAGTTACTCACAGTTTCTTAACTTTGGATTCTATTGCTCATGGTTTCTTAATGTCTCTATAAGGCCAATTGCAGTTTATCTATGTCTTCAGAATGCACTCTCGTCACTCTTCTTTGATGTTGGAGATATATTGGCGTTAAGTAACTGTGTATGTAGATGCTGATGTTGAATGATCGTCCTACGAAGACTTCATGTAGTGACTCGGTTGTTATTGAACGACATGTCACAGCACATATATGTCTTACGAGGACTAGGTATCTTGCTTTAAGGGAACACAGTGACGAACACAGTGACCGTATTGTAAACAATTTTTCTACTATATTTTTCAGCCACAGCTCACGGAAATGATACCCTAACCGATTTCGATTTCTTAGTAAGTCATCATCAGACGATCTGTTTAAAAACAAAAAAAGGGGGATCGTTGAGTGCTGTAAAACTAACAAGGGAACATCCCCATCGCACCCCCCTCAGATTTAGTTATAAGTTGGCACAGTGGATAGGCCTTGAAAAACTGAACACAGATGAATCGAGAAAACAGGAAGAAGTTGTGTGGAACTATGAAACAATAAGCAAAATATACAAACTGGGTCGTCCACGTGTAAGATACGCAATATTAAGGGCAATGTGAGGCGAGGAGCGTCGTGGTCCCGTGGTTAGCGTGAACAGCTGCGGACCGAGAGGTCTGCCCTCGACTGAAAATTTTGCTTTCTTTATTTTCGCAAAGTTATGATCTGTCCGTTCGTTCATTGACGTCTCTGTTCACTGTAATAAGTTTAGTGTCTGTGTTTTGCGACCGCACCGCAAAACCGTGCGATTAGTTGACGAAAGGACGTGCCTCTCCAATGGGAACCGAAAACATTTGATCGCAAGGTCATAGGTCAACCGATTCCTCCACAGGAAAACACGTCTGATGTATTCTATACGACACTGGTGACAGCATGTGCGTCACATGACAGGAATATGTTGTCGACCCACCTAACTAGTACACTTGGCGAATAGGTAAAGAGATTCTTCTACCTTGCCCGATTTAGGTTTTCTTGTGGATGTAATAATCACTCCAAAAAAAGTGATGAAAACATAAGAGTTTGTCACATAAACTGAAAATAAAAAGTTAAAATTATCGGTCGAGGGAAGATTTGAACTAAAGACCTCTCGTTCCGCAGCTGTTCACACTTACCACGGGACCACGGCGCTCCTCGTCTTACACTGCCCTTAATATTGCCTATCTTACTCATGGACGACCCAGTTTGTATATTTTGCTTATTTTTTCATAGTTCCACACACCTTCTTCCGTTTTCTCGATTGATCTGTGTTCAGTTTTTCAAGGCCTATCCACTGTGCCAACTTATAACTAAATCTGAGGGGGGTGCGATGGGGAGGTTCCCTTGTAAGTTACAACATGAAACTAAGTTTTACACGCAACTGCACGCATTTGAAAGCATATTCGGCCTCGGTATCATAACAGGTTTCCATTTATTAGCAGTATAGCCTGCTTAAAGAGAACGAAAAATTATATCACTTGAGTGACTTGCAGCTGAAAAATATAATAGGAAAATCGTTTACATAGATGTTTATTTTCCTCACGTTCGGAAGGAAGGTATATTCTGTGTTTCTGTGGTTCATTTCATAAATTTTACGAGGATCTAAGAGTGTAAATGTAGAGACCATCGATTCGTCCACAAGTCGATTTCCACTTCCGAATACTGCCACATTCGCCTATTAAATAAATACATCTTCCATTTTTTAAAAGCATAAGACGATTTCATATGTGTAACGAGAGTTGACGAGAGAAATGAATTAAATGGCCTTAAAAAAACTCCAGACACAATATAAGAGCGAATTTAATTAACAATTGGCATCTGCGTTGTGTACTTAAAAAATGACAGTGGAGAAAAAAGTTGCAAGTCAATACACAGTGAGGTTCGTTATGGGCAATTTCTTCACACTATTGTCTCACTGTGAAGATATTGCTAACTCATAGCGGCAATTTATTTTATCTTCTTCTTTCCACTTTGTACATATATTTGTTTGTTCATATATATTGTCTGTCATATAAAATGTAACTGTGAATTGCTTTCATTGTATTATGATACAAATTTCCTATTGACATGTTTGTCTTCATCCTGGGAGGGGGGGTGGGAGGAGGTGGTGGGGCGGGGGGAGGGTTCAGGAGTAATCGTAGTCGTGCGGTAGCGTTCTCGCTTCCCACGCCCGGGTTCCAGGGTTCGATTCCCGGCGGGGTTAGGGATTTTCTCTGCCTCGTGATGACTGGGTGTTGTGTGATGTCTTTAGGTTAGTTAGGTTTAAGTAGTTCTAAGTTCTAGGGGACTGATGACCATAGATGTCAAGTCCCATAGTGCTCAGAGCCATTTGAACCATTTGGTTCAGGAGTAAGCAGTAATTTTAATTTTATGATAATCATTGAAATAACTCTGATGAATTGTATGACTTGTGGAAAGGGAAAGTGATCTGAGAGCAGTGAAAATCAGAGAGAGAGAGAGAGAGAGAGAGAGAGAGACAGAGAGAGGACGAGAGCCTGATCGCTAGTGAGAGAGTCGAACAGTGAGAGACAGGGCGGCTGCCGGTTCGTGTGTATGCAAATGGCAGATCGAGTTCATGTTGGAGTAAAACGTACGCAAAATACCACCCAACACCTACTTTCTGAATACAGTATGGAATTAATACTGACGTGGATATCGTGAGAAGGAAGTGAGTGACGTGGGCCCCGTGAATTGTTGTTATTTCTCGATAGTATCCATGGAATAAAGAGAAAGTAATCCTACCATCCCCTCCTAATATTCATCTTAACTCAGATAACATAGACCACACACAGGAGGTATCTGGCCTCCCACCTCCCAAGTTATTTGTAACGTGTTTACGAAGAGGTGTAGCTGCATGCTTTTCGGCGCTCCGTCACAGTAGTAAACTGGCTTAGCTAAGTGCTACTGTTTGCACCGAACAGATTATCATGGGTATAGCACAAAAGCCCGGTGATGTTTATAAATTATAGTATTATAAGATTTTTCAACTATTGCCTCCGTACTATTTTACCTGTACTTACACAGTGTTTAGTTATTTTATTTTACTGCATATCAGGCCAACCTTGGCCTGCCCAAGAAATTATTTGAGTGTAACCCAAAACATACGTCGTTAACGGATTAAACATTGTAAGTGTTCTTTTTATTCTGGTTTAATTCTGATGACTAGGGACAATGGTTGCTTTGTACTTTGTGTTTTAATTCTGTTTTTCCTGATACGTGTACAACCGCCTGGAAATGGCTAAACAGCCGAGACATCTTAGTGTACATAATCAAACTAAATTAGAACTGAAAAACAGCATGCAGGAAACTTATTTCTTTCAAGAAGTCTACTACGGCTGTCGCACCTGTTGTAACTAAATTATTGTCATGATGCTCCGTTTCAAGTTGATGTTTCCGTTTCCAACGATGCCTTGTTGCACACAGAGTGTTGTAAATCATTCAAAATTATCTATTTTTCGTTCCTCTAAAGCAATGGTCGCCACATGTACGGCGTATGCAAAGAAACAGAGATAATATTTTTTGAAATGCTGCGCGGCGTAAATGCCTTTATTGACGACCAGTCGTGGACCACCCAATCAGGTGACGTTTCTGGCTCGTGAGAATATATATCGAAGTTTTGCTTCCTGTTGCGATGGTGTACGTGGTTTTCGTCAGTTGGATTTTGTCAACAACTGATTTTACTAACTGACAGGAGATTCTTTTTGATCTTGGGTCGAACAATGCGGAATACATCAGGAAAAGTTCTTCTTCACAGTTGATATAAAATCGAATGTACTGCAGTCTTGGATATGCCTAATATGGCTCTGTCCCATACCGATCATCCATGTTTTTTTCGAACAACCGTAGAGCAGGAACATCTAAAGAGAAAGCTAGCGTCCTGCGTATGCCGCCAATATTCAACCGAAATTATCACGTGTCTTACGTATATCACCGTTTGTTTACATTTTGATTTGAGACTTACACTTTAATATTAAATTTATTTGTGCTGTTTTTACATAATTATTTATAAATAACAGCAGTGGGGAGTAACTGTTGCTTCTAATTATGTCAAAGGATGAAAAGTTGCTTTTCACAAATAAGTACTATACTCGTGAGGGTGTCATTCTAGTTACCTTTCTAGAAAGAACTGCTTTATGCGTTGGAAATATTGCGATATTACTAAATTAATATCCAAGGGCTGATACGTGTGACTGTATAGCAATATATTTGGAAGAGCTAGGGAAACGGTCATCATCATCAGTTATCTGCTATATTAGCAGGTCCTTTGCCTCTCCATTTTCTGCGATCCATTGCTTCCTTCTTAAGGCTGCTGTATGTTGTACCGTCCATCATGTCATCCAGTATCTGGAATCTCTTCCTTCCTCGCTTCCTTTTCCCTTCTACAAAACCTTCTAAAACTGTTTTTATCAGTCCGTCATTCTTTCTTAATATATGCCCAATCCAATTTCTTTTTCTTCTCTTTATTACATCTAGTAACTGCCTTTTCTCTCCCACTCTTCTCAGTACCTCTTCATTTTTTACTCTGTCCATCCAACTTATTCCTTCCATCTTCCGCCATGTCCAGATCTCAAAAGCCTCCAGCCTTTCTCTGTCTTTTTTCCTCATAGTCCATGTTTCAGCACCATATAGAAGAACACTCCATACAAGACATTTTATGAGTCTCTTTCTGAGTTCTCTGTCCATACCGCTGCAGAAGATTCTCCTTTTCTTATAAAACGCCTCTTTTGCCATTGCTATCCTTGTTTTAATTTCTGTGGTGCACTTCCAGTCGGTGTCCATCCTGCTTCCAAGATACTTAAAATTTTGCACCTGTTCTAGTGTTTCTCCATTCAGCACAATTTTTATTTCCTTATTTCCTCCTATTGCCAATACTTTTGTTTTATTTGTGTTAATTTTCATTCCATATTTTTTTCCTTTAGTTGCAATGGTGTCCACCAAATCCTGTAATTCTTTTTCCCCTGTGGCTAGAAGGACCATGTCATCAGCAAATCTCAAGCACCCTACTCTTCTTCCTCCAATTTCTACTCCTTTGTCATCTAATGAGCATTGGTCAATCATATTTTCCAAGTACAGGTTGAAAAGAGTAGGTGATAAACAGCATCCTTGTCTTACTCCTTTCCCTAGTCTGATCCAGTTTGTACTTCCTCCTCTCACTTTAACTGAAACTTTTTGATTAAGGTACAATGAGTTTATAAGTCTTCTGGTTTTCCAGTCCACTCTTTTTTCCCTCATAATAGTCGCCAGCTTGTCCCAAACCACATTGTCAAATGCCTTTTCTAAATCGATGAAGCACATATATAGGTCTCTTCCTTTTTCAATAAACCTTTCTCCCAAGATTTGTAGGAGCCCTATTGCATCTCTGGTGCCCGTATTCCGTCTAAAGCCAAACTGCTCCTCGCCGAGATTCTCCTCTATTACTTTTTCAAGTCTTTTATTAATTATTCTTAACATCACTTTGGCTGCATGTGAAATGAGGCTGATTGTCCTGTGCTCACTGCATTTCTTGGTTCCTTGTTTTTTCGGCAATGGAATCATTACTGTTGTCAAAAAGTCCTCAGGCCATTCACCACTGTCATATATTTTATTACATAACCTCAATATTTCTCTTATTCCATTGTGGTTCAAGCATTTTAGTATTTCTCCCGGTATTGTATCTGTACCTACTGCTTTGCCATTTTTCATTGCATCAATGGCAGACTTTACTTCTTCCATTATGATGGTCGGTCCTTTCTCTTCATCACTTACACTGTTGTGTGGTTCAAGTTCTAGAGTTTCTGGTTTGCTATTTGCCCTATTGCATCTCTGGTGCCCGTATTCCGTCTAAAGCCAAACTGCTCCTCGCCGAGATTCTCCTCTATTACTTTTTCAAGTCTTTTATTAATTATTCTTAACATCACTTTGGCTGCATGTGAAATGAGGCTGATTGTCCTGTGCTCACTGCATTTCTTGGTTCCATGTTTTTTCGGCAATGGAATCATTACTGTTGTCAAAAAGTCCTCAGGCCATTCACCACTGTCATATATTTTATTACATAACCTCAATATTTCTCTTATTCCATTGTGGTTCAAGCATTTTAGTATTTCTCCCGGTATTGTATCTGTACCTACTGCTTTGCCATTTTTCATTGCATCAATGGCAGACTTTACTTCTTCCATTATGATGGTCGGTCCTTTCTCTTCATCACTTACACTGTTGTGTGGTTCAAGTTCTAGAGTTTCTGGTTTGCTATTTGTGTTATATAGCTCTTTTATATATTCTTCCCATCTCTGGAGGACATCGTCACGATCTTTATACACTACCTCTTCGTCTTTACTCAAAATTTCCATAGTAGCACTTTCTGCTCTGTTTTGTTCCCATGTCATAGTCTTTACTCTGTTGTATAGTAAGTCGTATCTTCCTTTCCTGTCCAGTTCTTCAATTTCATGACATTCCTCTTTTAGCCATTTTTTCCTAGCCTGCTCTGTTTCTCTTCGCAGTTCGTTATTTAACCTTCGGTGTATCTTTCTTGCATCTTCAGTGTTCTTGTTTTTCAATTTTCTTCTCTCCTTCATCTTGGAAATCATTTCTTGTGTGACCCATGGTTTTTTTGACCTTTTCCCTTTTACATATCCTATATTTTGCTGTCCTGCTTTAATGATTCCTTCTTTCAGCATATTCCAGTACTCATTGGCATTATCAGGTGCTTCTTTGTCTCGTAATGTGATTAGAAAGTAATGTGATTAGAAAGTCCCGAGACAGCATTTCTGTAATTTGTTCTTTGTTGGACCTTATCTTCTCTAGATCCCATTTCTTCACCATTGTCGCCTTTTTCAGTTTTTTCATTCTTATTTCTATTTCTGCCATAAGTAAGTTGTGGTCACTATTAATATCTGCACCTGGTAATGTGTGCACCTTCTTGATTCCATTCCTGTATCTTTCTTCTACCAGTATAAAATCGATTTGGTTTCTATATTTATCCCCTGGTGATTTCCAAGTGTAGAGCCTCCTCTTATGGTTCTTGAACCATGTGTTTGCCACTATCAGCTGCCTTTCCCTGCAGAAGTCAATTAACCATTCACCTCTGTCATTTCTCTTTCCAATACCATGACTGCCTACTATGTTTCCGTCTTTCCCTTCTCCCACAATGGCGTTCCAGTCTCCCATTACTATTTTGCAGCATTTTTTATTTTCGTCCATTATTCTCTCTATTACATTGTATGTTTCCTCTACAATTTGGTCATCATGTTCTGAAGTTGGCATATACACCTGGACAATCAGTAAATCTTTTTGTGCTCCTTTCAGCCTTACACCAATAACCCGGTCATTTGCATAGTCTACATATTCCACACATTTAGCCAATTCCTTTGTCATAATCATTCCTACTCCATTAATTCCTTTTACTTCTCCTCCTGAGTAGTAGAATACATATTCATCTGACTGCAACTCTCCATGTCCATTCCATCTTACTTCAGCAACTCCTACGAGGTCCATATGATTCTTTTCCATCTCTCTTTTAAGGTTTTCAAGTTTTCCTGCTTGTAGCAGAGTTCTGACATTCCAGGTACCAATTCTCGTTTTGATTTTTTGCCTCCTTTCAAGTTGTCCCCCCCCCGGAGATCCGAATAGGGGACTATTTTACCTCCGGACACTGATTTAACATGAGAGGAAGCCATTTTTTGTGCATAAAATGGAGACTGCATTATGCAGGGAAGATAATCTGCGGTGGTATACCGTTGCCTTCCGCAGTTCTGGAGGCCGCCCCTAACATGGGATACAGACGCCTTTTGCAGCCGCCCGCTCCGGGTCAGACGCTGCATGAGAAGTATAGGTTGGAAAATGAAAGACCCCTAGCCCTCGAAACCTAATAGCGTCAGGGTCGGAAAAGAACAAGAGCTGGCCTAGGGTGGCCACATAGGAAAAATAAGAGTGAGGAGCCTGGCATAAGTAAGTGGAAGCAATGCCAGGACTCAGCTCAGGGAAACGGTAGAATAACTTAAAACAGTGGAGCTGTCCCTGGACAGGTCAGTCGCTGGGGTCATTGCCAGTGAAAAGCAAGGTTCAGACATCTAGGTCCGATGCTGCACACAGTTTTAATCTATCAAATAAAACTATATATATGGTTCCAGAGAGCTTTTCAAGTCTCAATCTGTTATGTACATACGCAGATCTGTCAAAAAGTTTCACATCAGCGAATATTCCGCGCAGAATGAAAGATTAATTCTGCTAAGTCTTGACTTTCTTTGTTGCTTTATCTTGGTCGATGCTGGGTCCAGGATTTGTGGCTGTTTAGATCATTGCATGTGTTGACATGACCAACAAACCTCTGTGATAATGCGACCAGCCCAACTTGAAGTTGACGTAAGGTGATGCACCGCACATCACGCAGAAGGACATCTAGATTAATATGTACCACGTTTACAGCACAACATGTATTTGTACAATCGGGGATAACTGAAGTTTCATCATTTCTAGAAACGACTGCAGAGACAGTTGTGAATCTGGAATTTCTGTGAAGAAGCAAACAAAAAATAAATTAAGGCGCAAGCAGTCTGATAAATGATGGTTACCCAAAGGTCAGATAAAGAAACATCGATTGAAATCTATGTGCAAGAGATGTACAGGAGATAAATTGTAACACGACATCTTAGTCAGTCCATTGTAACCGTAAGTTTATTGCGGGTACTCTCGCCTTGTTGGATGCGTTTCACGTTCTTTGAACATATAACATAGTGATCCCAGTCCAAGAAGCTAAAATCCAACGAAGTGAAGTAAGTAGTTTGTGAGAGGCTCTATTTGTAATGGAACGAAAATTCGTGAAACTGTTCGTGTACTCCGAACAAACTAAAACTGAGACAGCACGTATAACACTTTACCGCCCGTAGAATGATTCTCTTACTTCGATGACAGTGACTTTATTCTTCAAAGATATGCATAGCAGTAGTTTTGGAATGACTTCTGATATACACGGTCACGCTGCACTACATAACAAAAATTTACATATGTAACAATAATTTACGTATGACCTCTGCTGTCCTATTCCGCGTGTAAGATTCAATTTTTTATCGTGGTGTAAATTTTTAAGATGTTTATAACAAAACAGGCCAACGGCCTTTAGAAACACCTGTTCTCGTCAGATCATCGAAGTTGAGCGGTCGGACTGGGCTAGCACTTGGATGGGTGACCATCCGGTCTGCCGAGCGCTCTTGGCAGGCGGGGTGCACTCAGCTCTTGCGAAGCAAACTGGAGAGCTGCCTGATTGAGCTCCGGTCTCGTAAACTGACATACGACCGGGACAGCGGTGTGCTATGCCCATCGTTAAGGGGAGCCGGAGGTGGTCAAATCCAAAAAATTACGATTTTTTTTTCGCTACCGAAAATTAATTGGAACATTCCTCTTTAATGTAAACTTTGAATTATTGTTCTACTCGCCCTAGAAGTGGAGTTATTACTATTTTCCCCCACGCCTGCAGAGGAAATGGGCGGCCGCTGAATGCATCTAACACCCACTCGTGACTTCCTGGCGATCTGCTTGGAATTTTCTCGGCCTGTTACGCATACAACGCCTTATGTTACGCATACAGCGAGTGTGCAAGGGTTGGCTACATTGTTTTCTGTGACAAATGAAGCGCTAAGAGCGCGGAACATCGTCTCTTTGCTGTTTACCGTTTCGAATTAGTTCAGTGTTGCGCATGTTGTTGGTAGTATTATACTTCTTGTGTAAAGCGTTGTTCTGGTTACGATGCCACGTTTTAGTAACCGTGTATATAAGAAGAGGAAGAACGTAGGGAAAAGAAAATTAACACTAATACCAAGTTGCGATACTACAATTACTGAAACAGTGCGTTCTTCTGCTAAGCAACACATGGCCGGCCATAGCCCTGTGACATCTTCTAGCAAGAAGCTGACTGGTGGAAGTGACAGATTTCGTGAATATGTTAGTGATAGTGATGATATTAACGAAGCACTGAATATTGGATTATTATCTTCTGTGCTGATTGAAAGTTTTCTGTGCAAAATGTGTTCAAGTGTAGGAGTGGGACTAGAGATAACAAAGCACTTTGGTTTAGCTTGTGAGATGAAGATAATCTGTGCATGTTGCAAGTATCAAGTGACTTGCTACAATTCACATGCCAGTCTGTTTGGTGAAAATGGACGATCTAGAGCGTTTGATGTGAATGTTCGACTTGCGTATGGTCTTCAATCCATTGGAAAAGGGTCCACTGCTGGTAAACTTTTTTGTGGTATTATGAACTTGCCATCGCCTCCAAGCAAAGTTGGGTACTACTGTGTACTGGTAGGATCCTCTGTTGAAGATGTGGCTTTGAAAACCATGAAGGAAGCAGTGGAGGAATCTGTAGAAATGAACTGTGGTTCTAGGGATTTTGTAGTGGCATTAGATGGTTCCTGGCAAAAGAGGGGTCATAAATCACTGGATGGGCTACTTGTGGTGATAGTGCAAAAGTGATAGATGTTGCAATATTATCAAAACATTGTAGGTGCAAAAATAAAATCAAAGGAGAGCACAGTGGAACCTGTGAGGCAAATTTTAGTGGATCAAGTGGAGCAATGGAAGTGGATGGAGTGAAACAAATTTTTGAACGTTCAGTTCCCAGATATAACGTTCGGTACAAATAATACCTTGGGGATGGTGACTCCAAAGGTTTCAAGACTATAGAGGAACTGAAACCATATGGAAATGAATTTGTAGTTGAAAAGTTGGAATGCATTGGGCATGTGCAAAAGCGTATGGGTGCACGGCTTCGAAGGCTCAAACAAACTTTGGGTTCAAGTAAGCTCAGTGATGGAAAGACAATAGGAGGGAGAGGCAGGCTTACTGATGAGGTGATTGAACGTCTACAGAGATACTATGGGTATGCTATAACGCAAAATACTAGTAATGTTAGTGACATGCAAAAAGCAGTGTGGGCATTGTTCCTTCATACTGCCTCTTCCAATGAATACCCTCAACACAGCCTGTGCCCAAAAGATTCCTGGTGCAAATATAATGCAAAAAAGGACTATGATCACAAACATGGTTTGCCAGCAGCTGTGATAAATGCAATAAAACCAATTTTTCATAACTTAGCACAGCCAGAATTGTTACACAAATGTCTACACAGAAAGACGCAGAATCCTAATGAGAGCGTAAATGGTTTGGAAAGTGATTCCTAAAAGGGTGTTTGTAAGCATAAAAACACTGCACTTTGGCATTTATGATGTAATAGCAACCTACAACCAAGGGAACAGTGTGAAGTGTGAAGTTCTGAAGGCATTAGGATTTACAGCTGGGGTGAACACTGTACGAGCACTAAGAAATATTGACAGAGAAAGGATAAGAGGAGCAGAAAAAAGAGAAAGGCATATGAAGTTGATGGAACAACAGGCCAGAAAAGAAGACAGAAGAGGTAGCTTTTGGAGGATGAAGAAGAAGACCCTGATAATTCATCCTATAGTGCAGGAATGTATTGAGAAACTTTAATAGCCATTTCCCATAAATTAGAATTTTTCAAATATAAGGAACATTTTCTCAAAATCCACTCAAGCTATAGAGATGAAATTTTTATACAGCACTCCTAGTGGTCAAACTTACATTGTAACACAGACATTTGGCAATATGTTCAGTAGTTTCATGTCAGTTTAATTATAAAGCAATTATTTGTAAATAAATTTGGGTCATTAATAAAAAAATAATTGGAAGGAAACTAGAAAAGATAGTCGAAAATCCCTCTGTCATAACTGCAATAGTAAACCATTCTATATGTAAAAAAAAATTCAGATTTTAACATGGGCAGCATAGGCACCTCCAGCTCCCCTTAACCGAATCCAGTGGCTCCTGTGGGCTGAGGATGACACAGCGGCCGGTAGGTACCAGTGGGCCTATTCAGCCGAAGTTGTTTTTTTGTGTAACAAAAGATCTAAAGGAAAATGAAAAAATATGAGTATTAATTGCAATAATTTGACATATGTTTCACTCACGTATAGATTGAATGTGTTTAACTACCTACGAATGTAAAGATGTAATACAGCAGATGCAACATCGCATGTTTAGATTGTCCCTGTTGTTATATTTCGGTTTTGGCGTAATTTTATTTGTTGGTAACAAATTAATATCCACAGTTACAATAGATACTTCATAGCAAAATTAGAGCTTTTCAGTATGCATTATTATTTGATTAGTTAGATGTGAGAGATTAGAATCATCAAAGATCACAGACTTTCGTCAAAGATGTCAGAGAAATTAAACAGAATCGTTGTCGAAAAATCTGAGCTGCAGATTCGGATTACTGCGTTTAGATCATTACGAGCACGGAAATTATTTTCTCTTGTTTGAGAAGGTAAATTGGCGGCAGCGTAGGAGTGCAGAGGAATGTAATATTGACTCAAGCAGCCCCCAGAAATAAGGTACGAATATGAAACATTCATAAATTCATAAATGAATTAAGAACATATCTTCTAGTGACTCCTGTAATCAGCTGTTCAAATATTTCGACTCTAGATTTGCAAATTATCGGTAGCATTGTGTGAAAGTAAGTTCGTTGTAAGTAATCCTACATGTGTATACTATGTAACATACTGTACTTGCGCAATTTCTGATTTTTTTGTAGTTGTTGCATCTATAGTAATAACTGGATAACTGTGGAATAATGTATGTGCAAACGAGGAGCAGCTGTTTTAAAAGTATCAGCGTTGCTAGTAAGAGGATAATTTACAACATTTTGGACGACAAAATTCTGTTAGCTACTTCTCTGTGATAATAATGTGTAACTGAGTCATTACGTCGTTTGTTAACTCTCCCTTCAGTTGCCATTTAGAGAATACACAAGAATGAGAAAGAAAGACACTCTGGACACAGCTTCTCGATTACTTCAAAATGTACCGGTACCGTAGTTCTTTTAGCTGACAGAATGTTCTTCTGCTCAGACTGTAACAACAATGGTGAAAGGAAGAGCTTCTGTAGTGGTGTGTCTGTTGAAATACAGCGTGCTACAAAAAGGACTTTACAACTTTGAAAATCTATATAAATTAATTCATAGTAACTACAGAGGTGAGTGTAGTGTCAATTTGTAGGGAAATACATCAGGTTTTGTCTCGCGTTTGCGCAACTCGCCGGTGAAACTAAACACTTTCAGCGTATTCCAACTTCGACGACACTAGCTGCATCAGTTTTGAGGTTATGTGTATTCATAGAGTCTGGCGAATAGCACCGGAAAGCCTAGTTTACACGACGACATTAGGTTGCATGCAACTGCGCTACCGGTCACTGCGCATGCGCTCCTCGCGTTTGCACATCTCGCCGGTGAAACTAAACACTTTCGGCGTGTTCCAACTTTGGCGACACTAGTTGCATGAGATTTGAGGTTATGTGTATACATAGAGTGAAGACAAACTGAAATATGCAGTGAGGAACGGAGAATAATGTTCGATTTTTGGATATCTATGCTTTGCATAGGTCTTTGTGGTATTTCAGTGATGGTGATTACAAAAATAAGCGCCGGCCGCAATGGCCGAGCGGCTCTAGGCGCTTCAGTCTGGAACCGCGCGACCGCTACGGTCGCAGGTTCGAATCCTGCCTCGGGCATGGATGTGTGTGATGTCCTGATGACCTAAGATTTTAAGTCTCATAGTGCTCAGAGCTATTTGAATCATTTTTGAACAAAAATAAGCAATATATTGCTGCTTCTGAGACCTTCACATGCGATCAGAACACAGATATTTTTACAACATCTGAGGTGCAGGGCAAAATTTCTTGAATTAGAAGCACATATACAACTGAATTAAGAAAAATACAGGCAAATGTAATTCTAGCTGTGAAAATGCTCTCATCTACAATACTAAAATCCCATAGTTCGAGTTGGCCGACTTTTTTCAGGGAATTTTGTTGACAGGAGGGAAGGCTACACAGGTCAAGAAGCTGCATACTTTATTCAATATTTACCTATTTAAAACGTCGCAGCAGTGCTCCCCATTCGCAGATGTTTGAATTTTGAAATATTGCCACTGTACAGGTCTATCTTCAAGAGAGTAGTTTGCAAACCATTATCTTCTTAATGCGGCCTGTTTCGAATAATTACTGCTTCCTGTTAATGTCAATAATTATTACTGTTAATGTAAATAAGTATTGGTGTTAACGAAAAAGCGTCATCACCAACTAAAACCGCATCATATAGCGTACCGAGTGTTCTCGATTGTAATGCACGCAATGTGGCATTAATTTCAGTTCTGGCGACAGTGCTTCATGCATTACAGTATCTTTATTCCTTGTCGCATAATGAACTCTATTTAGAAGAAACGTGAGCACTTCTGGTGACATTCTAAGATAATTATAAGAACTTTTTGCGTCTTCCATTATTTCAGCAAGGATGCTGAGCAACCATGCTGACCAGTCACGAATCGAAACACGTTTCTTATTTTTTTTTCTTATGCAGCGATTCCACGCAACAGGCGTTAACTCCATGATAACTCGTGCGATGTGCAGCAGCCAAAACTTTTATTTCAGACACGACTCAGGAACCCATAAAACGACGAAACCGAAGTGTATACTGGCTTCGCCGTGTCTACAGTCAAATATGAAACCATTTGCATGCAACTCATTCCACGCAACGAGTGGCGCAACCCAATGTCGTCGTGTAAACTAGGCTTAAGGAGCACTAGCGGCAGTTGCGTTAAAAATGGCTGCCTTCAATGGACCTGTGCGTGCTATCTGTGTATTTTGTGATGAAGAATCGAAGTCGACGGCGACAGTTCAGCTAATTTTCGTACCAAGTACGCTAAAGATCCTCCTAGTAGGCCTACAATTTATGAGTAGAAGCAGGGTGCTTGGTAAGACAAGGGGAATCATCAGGTCGTCCAAGCACATCTGACGACGTCGTTTAGCGAGTGAGACGTTTTGTCAACAGCCCTACGAAATCGATCAACAGCCCTATGACATCGACCTGGCATTCATCTTGGAAATTTGCGGTAAGGTCTTTTGGGACCAAACGGCTGAGGCCATCGGTCCCTAAGCTTACACACTACTTAATCTAACTTAAACTAACTTACACTATGGACGACACACACACCCATGCCCGAGGGAGGACTCGAACCTCCCACATACGACTGACTGGCGTGTGTTGAGAAACCGTTTGCATTTGAAACCGTACAGATTGACGATCGTACAAGCAATGAAAGACACTGATAAAATTGCTCACAAGAACTTCTGTGCATATATATATGAGGATGAACATTTTTTTGACAAAATCAATTTTTCTGACAAGTCAACTTTTCACTTAAGTGGCTAAGTTAACATATCTAACTGTAGGATTTGGTGCAGTGAAAATCCACATCAATCTTGGCTACATGTTCGTTATAACCGTAAACTGAACATTTTTTGTGCATTGAGCAAGAACAGAGTGTACAGGCTCTTTCTTTGCCGTGAGAGAATCATCAATGCGACAGTGCATCTGGATATGTTAAACAATTTTTGATGTCACTGACCGCTGAGGATGACCAAGAACGAAATGTTTACTTCATGCAAGATGGTGCACCACCCCAGTACTTGGCTGACGTTGGGATTTTCTCAGTGATGGCTTTCATGATCAATGGATTGGCCATAATGCCACAATTGCCTGGCCCCCGCGTTCTCCAGACCTGACACCACTCCATTTTTTTAATGGGGATTCATCAGGGATATCGTATTTGTACCTCCTGTGCCATCTTCTCTACCTAAACTTAGAGCAAGAATTTACTCCGCCAATGAGCAAGTTACACCTACAATGGTACAACGAGTTTGGGTAGAAATTGACCTCCGATGGGATGTGTGCAGGATAACCAACGGAAACCATACAGAACATCTTTAATTTAAGGTAAAAAAAAATTTATGTGTTTTCCTACAAAATAACACTAAACCCAGCTCTATATCTTATTTAAATAAATTTATATAAATTTTTAAATTTGTAAAGTCGTTTATGAAACACCCTGTAGTCTATAGTCAAGGGCATTTTGACAGCAGATATGAAAAAATGCACCCACGGGAATGGGAACAATATCGTTTCCCATCAGCAAACGCACTTCTGGTCTTGTTAACTGTAGCTAAGGTTGTTTCCAATGCGTAGTTAAGAGGAATTTCTGCGTCTAAAGCTACACTAAGCAAACCATTGGAAGTGCGTGCTAGAATAAAGTCTCGTTGTACTAGTTATTAGGGCTTTTTCCCTTTCCATTCACACATGAAGCGTGAGAAGAATGACTCTTTAAATGTCTCTGTGTGCGCTGTAGTTAAACTAACCTTTTCCTCGCGATCCCTACAGGAGTGATATGTACTGGGTTGTAGTATATTCCTTGAGTCATCATTTAAAGCCAGTTCTTGAAAATTTTAAAGATAAACGTAAACAATCCTGAGAAAGCGTAATTTGAGTCTGCCAGCTCAGTTTCTTCAGCATCTCTGCTGCACTCTTCAACGGGTGAAACAAACCTCTGACCATTCGTGCTGCCATTCTCTTTATACGTTTAGTATCTCCTGTTAGTTATATTCTGTATGTGTCCCACACTTTTGAGCGTTATTCTACGATGTGTCACACGAATGATTTGTAAGCATCCTTCTTTGTAGTCTGATTGCATTTTACTAGTATTGCACCAATAAACCGAAGTCTGCCAATTGCTTGACCTACAACTGAGCATATGCTATCGTTTCATTCCACATGTATTTGTATCAGTTGACCGCTTCCAACTGTAACTCACTGATGTTATAGTCAAAGGATAGATCTCTAAGTTTTTTCGTTGTTTGAAGAGCTCAATTTTATATTTTTGAACATTTAAAGTAAGTTGCCAGTCTTCGCACCACTTCGAAATTTCATCAAGATCTGACTGAATATTTCTGGAGGTTTTTGCTTACAAAACTTCCTTATAGATAACTGCATCACCTGCAAAAAGTCTGATGTTACTATTAATATTGTCGACAAAGTCATGAACAAGCATGTTACAGCAAGGGTCCCAACATACTTCCATGGAGCACATTTAAAGTTACGAAGGCTATTCGGAAAGTAAGGTCCGATCGGTCGTGAAATGGAAACCACCATGAAATCCAAAAATGTTTTATTTGCAACAGTTAGCTACACTTTCCATCTGCTTATCATCATAGTCATTGCTCCAATTTAGATATTTGTCATAGCATTTAACCAACGTTCCAGTATTCTCATCGTAGAAGGCAACAGCTTGTACTTTCCGCCAATTCTCTACGCTGGTCTACAACTCGTTGTCTGTGCCAGAATGTTGTCTTCATAGCCAGCAGTTCATGTAAGCAAAGATGAAACTCAGAGGGAGCCAATTACGGACGGTCTCGTGGGTGATCAAACACTTCCCATCGAAAACGCTGCAGTAGTATCTTCATTGCTCCTGCAAATTGCGGCCGAGAACTGTCATGAAGAAGGAAATGCGTGACAGTTACGTTATGTGAACTGCATGACATCAGGCGAAATCTCTCACCAGGCCCTCATACTTGGCGGGAGACACTACTTGCTACGCTTCTTTACCTGCTGACTATACGTTCAGAACTGAAAAGGGCGACGTGACGCGATCGATGGGCATACTAGAGACACTGTCCAACACATCTGTGCGAAGCTTCATCGGATTTTCACTGCGGCTTCCATTTCGCGACCGATCGGACCTTATTTTATGAACAGCCCCCGTACTTCTACACTTATCGATGACTCTCCACCCAAGATAACTTGTTGTGTCCTTCCTACAAAAAAGAATAAAAGTCTTCAATCCAGTAACAAATTTTGCTTGATACCCAGTATGATCGTACTTTTGATATTTGTAGTTGTGGTACTGAATCAAATGCTTTTCGGAAATCGATAAATATTGCATCTGCACATCTGCCTTGATCCAATACTATTTTGGACAGTTCTACGGTGTATTTGCACAAGGTCAAGCGGTGTGTGTATACACTATTTTACCATCAGCTGGTTCCAGTCTTAGCATCTACCACGTTGTGTCGTTTCTTATCTGATCTGCTTTTGACGAACCTCTTGTTCCATTAGAAACAAATTGTTGTTTGTGTAACCAGTCTAACCAGAGACGTTTTATGGTTGACTGAAACATATTGGAGTTAATTCTCTGTATTAGTAAGGAGATAAAGAAGTACCATCAAATTTTAATCCAATTTCACTCTTGTCAGTAATCTCGAAAATTTATAAAAATTAATACAAAGCTCCTTCTTACTCATATGACTACATGTAATATATTGTCAACATAGATCTTCTGAAACGCTTCAAAGCATCCTTACGAGAGGTAATCATGAATTTTGGCCTCGAAAAATGAAGTTTGACCTTGATGCTTGCTGAGATTGTGAGTGTTCCTCTACATATTCACCTTTAATTTCTTCCAGCGGTACATGACTTGACGGAGACCATGGCTGTAGAAGCCTGCTTTGTGGCTCTTCAGGGAGCGTTCCACCCTGAAAATCACCTAGTCGCCATTATGGAAATGTCTGCCAAGCAATGGTTTCTTCATTCAAGGAAACTGGATGAATTTGTGTACCATGTTAAGAGAATACGGGGGTGACGCAAAGTTTGGTAGCCCAAAGAAGCACCTTGCACGATTGCATCCTGCACCTTATGAGCTGGGCCTATGTCGTGGTGCAAAAGAAGCCTCTTGGACAGCTTCTCGCGACGCTTCTTGTAACCCAATCAGATGACTTTGGTAGTAAGTTCCTGAGGCGGTTTGCTCCCTGTGGGCTTAAACTGCTAGCAGCACACCATGGCAAGTCCAAAAAACACTCAGTAAAACCTTTTTCGATGTTGATTGGGCTTTCATCTTTTTCGGCGGTATTGAACCACAAGTTTCCGTTGCTTAATTTGCTCCTTTGTTCGGTGTCACAGTGATACATGATACATGATGATTAGGCAGTTAAAGAATACGCACCCTTCGAAATTCTTGTAAAACAAAAAGTATGTGCCTATTAGTTGTCTGCATTTGTTCATTCATAATGAGCCACAGTGTTAAACTTTGAATACACTGGGGTGACAAGAGTCATGGAATACCTTCTAATATTGTGGCGGACCTACTTATTCCTGGCGTAGTACAGCAACTCGACGTGGCATGGACTCAGCAATTCGTTGGAAGGACCCTGCAGAAATATTGAGCCATGCTGCATCTACAGCCGTCTATAATTGCGAAAGTGTTTCTGGTGCAGGATTTTGGGCACGAAGTGACCTCTTGATTATGTCCCACAAATGTTCCATCGGTTTCAAGTCTGCTGATCTGAGTGGTCAAATTATTCGCTCGAATCGTCCAGAATGTTCTTCAAACTAATTGCGAACAACTGTGATGCACTGACATGGCGCATTTCGTCCATAAGAATTCCATCATTGTTTGGGAACATTAAGTCCACGAATGGCTTTCCAGTTAATGATCGGTTCTGTTGGACAAGAGGACCCAGTCCATTCCACACCATTATGGAGCCACTACCAACTTGCACAGTACCTTGTTGACAACGTGGGTCTATGGCTTCGCAGAGTCTGCTCCACACACCAACCCTTCCATCAGCTCGTACCAACTGAAATCGGAACTCATCTGACCAGGCCATGGTTTTCCAGTCATCTAGGATCCAACCGATATGATCACGAGACCAGGAGAGGCGCTGCAGGCGATGTCGTGCAGTTAGCAAAAGCACTCGCGACAGTCGTCTGCTACCGTATTAATTAACGCCAGATTTCGCCGCACTGTCGTAACTGATACGTCGTACGTCCCACATTGATTTTTGCAGTTATTTCACGCAGTATTGCTTGCCTGGTAGCACTGCCAACTCTACGCAAACGCCGCTGCTCTCGGTCGTTAAGTGAAGGCCGTCGGCCATTGCATTGTCCGTGGTGAGAGGTAATGCCTGAAATTTGGTATTCTCTGCACACTCTTGACACTGTGGATCTGAAGTACTGAATTCTCTGATGATTTCCAAAATGGATTGTCCCAAGCTTCTAGTTCCAACTACCACTCCGCATTCAAACTCATTTCATTCTCGTCGTGCGGCCATAATCACGTAGGAAACCTTTACACATGAGTCACCTGAATACAAATGACAGCTCTGCCAGTGCATTTTCCTTTTATACATTGTGTACACGATACTACCGCCATCTGTGTATGTGCATATCGTTATCCTTTATTGTATGATTATATGATAGCGGAACAAACATTGGTAGCAGTTACTTCTGTAAAATATCTGGGAATATGCGTTCCGATTTGAAGTGGAATGATCATATAAAATTAATTGTTGGTAAGGCGGATGCCATGTTGAGATTCATTGGGAGAGTCCTTAGAAAATGTAGTCCATCAACAAAGGAAGAGGCTTACAAAACACTCGTTCGACCTATACTTGAGTATTGCTCATCAGTGTGGGATCCGTACTAGGTCGGGTTGACAGAGGAGATAGAGAAGATCCAAAGAAGAGCGGCGCGTTTCGTCACAGGGTTATTTTGTAAGCGTGATAGCGTTACGGAGATGTTTAGCAAACTCAAGTGGCAGACTCTTCAAGAGAGGCGCTCTGCATCGTGGTGTAGCTTGCTGTCCAGGTTTCGAGAGGGTGCGTTTCTGGATGACGTATCGAATATATTGCTTCCTCCTACTTATACCTCCCGAGGAGTTCACGAATGTAAAATTAGAGAGATTCGAGCGCGCACGGAGGCTTTCCGGCAGTCGTACTTCCCGCGAACCATACGCGAGTGGAACAGGAAAGGGAGGTAATGACAGTGGCACGTAACGTTCCCTCCGCCAAACACCGTTTGGTGGCTTGCGGAGTATAAATGTAGATGTAGATGTAGATCCTAAGGCTCATATCATCTCAGTGTAAGCCAGCCATTTAAGGACATATATAGTTGGGCATAGCATACAAATATCAGGTTGTAATTCTGCGTGAACCATTTAATGGAACATCATCCTGCTGTGTATAAGCTGACTGGCACATTCACCCTGTGAATAGCGCAATCACAAGGCTGCAGTTATAAATAATTGACGATCTCCAGGTCGCCGGAGACAGCGTGCTAAGAGCGCTGAAATATTTTGCTTCCTGTAATGTGTCCTATAGACTAGCTTATGTTCTATAGTTTCGCCCACATTCTCGTATTTCGGGATAAAACCATATTCGAGCTCGTATTCGATACCATTTGTTTTCAGCCTCTTCGTTGCCTCTTTGTTTTACAGATGCATGTTGAAAGTAAGCCAGTCTGTAGCAGTTCTGGACGTGTGGGCTGTCGCATTGTCCTGCTGAAATTGCACAAGTCTGTCGGAAATCACAGTGGACATGAATGGATCCAGGTGATCAGACAGGCTCAGAGGTCCTATATAACTCCATCTGCACACGCTCTGCACCATTAAAGAGCCTCCACCAGCTTGAACAATCCCCTTCTGACATGCAGGGTCCATGGATTCATGAGATTGTCTCCATACCCTTACACGTCCATCCGCTCGATAAAATTTGAAACGAGACTCGTCGGAGCTGGCAACATGTTTCCAGTCATCAATAGTCCAACGTCAGTGTTGATGGGCCCAGGCGAGGCGTAAAGCTTTGTGTCATGCAGTCATCAAAGGTACACGAGTGGACCTTCGGCTACGAAAGCCCATATCGATGATGCTTCGTTCGCACGCTGACACTTGTTGATGGCCGAGCATTGAAATCTACTGCAATTTGTGGAAGGGTTGCACTTCTGTCACGCTGAACAATTCTCTTTAGCCGTCGTTGGTCCCGTTCTTACAGGATTTTTTTCTGGGCGCAGTAAAGTCAGAGATTTGATGTTTTGCTTGATTTCTTATGTTCACAGTACACTCATGAAATGGTCTGCGGGAAACTCCCCACTTCATCGCTACATCGGAGATGCTTTGCCCCATCGCTCGTGCGCAGACTATCATCACATTCAAATTCATTTAAATCCTGATAACGTGCCATTGCAGCAGCATAAACCGATCTAATAACTGCGCCAGACGCTTGTTTTATACAGACGTTGCCGACCGCAGCGCCGTATTCTGCCTGTTTGCATATCTCTGTTTTTGAATACGCATGCCTATATCCGTTTATTTGGCGCTTCAGTGTATAAGAAGTGCAGTGTCTTGTTGCTACATTTATGTAAAGGTTGCTTCCAATTTCGGATAATGTCATCAAGGTAGATATTGGGCACCCTTGTGTAACTCTTGTGTTTATTAATATTTCACTAATATTTGTTTGGCCCGCAAATATTGTGATCCTTGTATAGGCTTTTGAAGTTTTTATAAACTTGCTAAAATAGATATCCACTGCTTTTCATTATTGTTCAAATTTTCAGTTTACTTAAATAACGCTTTCACAAAGTCTTTAAAACCTATCTTTGTTTGCAAGTTGAATTGCCGTCTTTTTAATTCCATTCACTTGCATTTTCTCCTGAGCTAAGTATTGGAAAAAAATGCAGGAGTTTATGCGAAATGTTGGTTCAAACCCTAATTTTGTCACCAGGTTTGTAATTATACATCAGTAATCAAAATCACACAATGCGAATTACAGGCTGATCCCTTCAGTAAGATTGTGCCCTTGGATGGAACAAGGACGCGGAAGGAAACCGACCTTAACATTTTTTTTAATTGCGATGGGATTTGGAGGTTAAATTTTACAAAAAGAGAAGCATTATGCTGTCGCTGAGCTCAAACAGACAAAGTGATATTCAGTTCTAGGTTGAAGTTATGCAGGCTCTCTACAATACGAAGAGAACCGCTCAAAACGAACAAGTCAGAACTGTCACATTTTATAACAGTACAAGTTGTTTACTTTTGAATGTAACTGACTTCTAACAAGAATACCACCTGATCTTATGGCATTCTGTTATCGTATGTGATCTGGAGAAATGCTAGCCTTTAAAATTTTACAGTATATAAAGAAAAGAAATCTTCTGAATAAATCAAAATAAACATCACAAATATAGCAAAAATATTTCACTGCAAGAAACTCAATCATTATTACTTGCTTTTTAAGAGATAGAAATGTAAATCATCAAAAACTACGTGAAGTAAAGCGGTCATTTTTGTTGTTGAGGTCCACAATAACTCGTTGAATTGTCCCAGCTGGAATAACACCAATTTCTTAATGAATTTGGTATTTTAATTTGTACTGCAATCGTGACTTAGTTGTGGAGAAAGACAACATTAACACTCAGTGGTCTACACAGATGGATGCCTGCAAAAGCTCTTATGGTTGCAGTAGACAAATCGATTCCCTTAATCTACTTCACACATTATTGAACAGGAATGCGCCAAGACGTTAACGTAGGGATGTACAAACTGGCAGCAAAAATACTGGGGAATATTAATAGACAATGAACGTAAGTGGATCAGGCGCATAAAAGAAATCGTAGAAAAGACTGGAACAGGAATCAATATTCTTCGTGAAGTGTCCTACTTGAAATAGAATTTGACTGTGCAACACAGTAACTAAAATGTACAGAGCGCTGCCAGACCATATTTTGGTTTTGGGTATCTATGCTACGAGTGGACGTTACAAACACTATTCGCCCAAATTAATAGAATGCGAAATAAAGCGCTACGAATACACCCTGGAGCCATGAATTTGACGCTTTCCAGAACCGTCGTTATATTTGCGCCGCTTGAGCCTGTCAACTACACTTAAAATATGACCAAGTGACTAATCATTCCTTCATTTAAGCAATCCGCAATATACGACTCATATCGACCCACCATTCCGTAAAGAAGTGATTTCCATCGATAACAAATATATTTATTTAAACTAGTCGTCGATATCTCAGTCACCTGTAGTATTAACCGGTCAAAGTTGTGGACAAAATGTGCGAACTTGAAAGATAACACGACTTCTGTATAACGGAGCAACTTCTGACAACCAAAACATTGTATACAACATGAGCTCTTGAGCAGCTGCAGAACAATGGGATTATTATACACTGCGGGTCAATATCTGACGAAGCGAACTCTAATGTTCCCACAAAAGGATTGGATTATACAAACAGTCATCGGCAGTGACAATAACATCATAGGTAGCAGTGTTGGAGAACTTAAGATACGCAGAAAGAAGCGCCAGACGATACTACTGCGGTTTAGTCGGTTTCTTGATCAGCATTATCCCTGCAAAAAAGTACACTTCCAGCGCAGTCATAACCCTTATAGATGGTGTATGTTGAGAGTTGCATGGGGACTGGAAGCTATAGGAAAGAATGTGGTACTTCTGTGAGTGAAAGCACAAGGCAACATTTACTAAAATGAAAAGGCAGACCAAGGAAAGTCGAGCGTTAGCAATCACGCATTTATGTGTTAGCAGCTTTAAGAATTAGTCAATAGACTAACAGTCGGAAACTATCTGACTGATTGTATGAACTTAGTTTCTAATACCTAATAGATACAAAAACAGGCAACCACACAAGAAAAATTAATATGTAGACAAATCTGGCGAGCCTGGAGAAATATCACCGAAATGTGAGGCGACACTGTTACTGAAAAATATTCTCGCACAGTTTTAGTTGATAGTTTTGTAGTTGCGACTTCGCAACATCTCGTTGAAAGCAGACGTGGTAAAGTTCACTGAAAATTGTGGCATGCAGATGCAACAGGAGACTGTAGCATCTCATCATTTCGATACAAAGTAATAGTGTAATATCCTCCCCATTCTCAAAAGGAAAGTCCTATGACGCCGCTTAATGGAAAAGATACCGCCCTGTCAAATTACAGCTGTATAAAGGTCGTTGATGAATGGATTAGGATTCCTGTCTGCCCACTACCGGTAACCATTTCTTTTTACGTATCTTATAAGACGAATATAAGCTTAGAATCACGAAAGGATATTGCACACATGGAAGAGAGACGTGAGAACCAAATGTGGATTCTGACCACAATTTATTGGTTATGAACAACAGATTAAAACTGAAAAAATTGCGTAAACACAGGGAAATCCGAGAGATAGGGAGTTTTAGGTAACGAATAACTGAAACGGGGAAGGGGGGGGGGGGGGGAGAATACCAGAGAAGATGAATGGGTAGTTTGGAGACCTGAAATAGTGAAGGCAGCAGGCGATCAAATGGGCAGAAAGACCTTTTGAATAAGGTGTACCAGTACATATTTCAAAAGCTCTTGTTTGTCTATCGCTCTGTGTATTCCCAATACCTTTTTTGTATGAGATGAATGGGAAGTGTAAAAATCCTAGAGAGTAGACTTTCTGCAAAGAAAGCTAAAAATACTTCAGGAAGGAACAACGGGCTATTGTGAAAAAGTGCGACTGTTGCTACATGGAATTAATAGCAACACAAAAACGAAATTTCTTGCCATCCGATTTTGTTACTGATACAGAACCGGTATTTTATGAAGCAATCAGATCACAAACATGAAGTAACAGATTCAGTACCAACGTGTTTTGAGGAGTTACGTGCATCTGCATCGATTAAAATCTAGGGCTCATTGAAAATGAATGTCGGGGGACTTCGTAGAACATTTCTGAGTGACGCACTCGTAATTAGTTACACGTCTGAAAAACGGACAATGCGAAAAACATTGCTTTGCAGCTTCCCGAGAAGACGTATCCTGGAACGTTTGTCGATGATAGTGTGAGACAAAATACAGTATAATGGCATTAATGTGCTAAAGGAATTAAATGAATTTGTCAACTACAGCACCACTTGAATGGTACTCTATGTCGGAAGTATTTACATTTCGGGACAGTCAGGCCCAGTGTTTGTCCACTGTAATGGTCTGACACGCTTCTTGGATATGACCCTGAACGCCATGGATAAGGTTAAACAACCGCTTGAGTACCGCTATTGATCACAAGTTGCCACTGTGTTACTTCATCTGAAAAGATTCGATAATCTTGGTTTACATTTACTAACACATGACGATGAATGAATGACAATATATCTGCATTTTTTGACGTCTTAGTAAACGAATGGTAGGAAAAGTGGAGCTGTGGACTTAGGGATATCGTAGGCGAATCAAATTAATACACGTAGCGGATTTTAGCATCAGCAGATGCAATGTTGAGCGGCTGGAGAGGACAAAGTTATTCCATTCATTTCCATACACGACCATGTCATCCCATCTTTCGCTCCCCATCTGAAATCTCCACATAGTACTCCAGACAGACCACTCGGACACAGCTGAATAACCGTCTTCCTATAGCCCATTATTCCACCTATTTATTTCCCAAATATTTACCCTCTTGTGCAACTCCCTTACAACATAACCACAATATTTTTCTTCTGCAGTAAACAATGTAAGTTTCCTTATTACTTTTAATGTAAATGATCAAAGAATCGTCTCATTAAAATTAAATCGTGAAATGGCAATCATCTTAAGGCTCTTTGCTTTATATTTTTGAAGTTTGTAGATACTATTTGTTTTCAAAATCACTTGGCTGAAGAGCTGGAAAATTATCAGCCCGTTCCCCGCTCCTGTGTAGTGAGGCCATAAAATAACAGATAAAAACGAAAGTAAAAAACGCATGCATCATTACAGTTCCACAAAAGTGTCCTGTCTTCTGCCCAGCCCTTTTCATCACTTCTTCCATCTTTCTGCCGATCAAGAGCGTTCTTGATTGTTTCTTGACTGAAAACGCATGTGATGGGTTTACTCACAAGCTGGATCATCAAGAGATATCATCAACGAAACAGAGAATCTTATTGAAGCCATCTGCAACGCAAAACCTCAGAGATACTTCAAACAACAATTTGATTTTGCTTTTTCACGTGAAGAATACGGTTACAGCTTGGATCGCAAAGACGATTCTCCTTTATTTTTTGGCGGATTGCGGGGGCGGAGAATTGGATCAGCGATGTGACTGTAACGACATGAATCTGAAATACTTGGCTTGTGCCTACATTAACCAGGAATGACGTAACCTTTTTTTTTTAATACTGCTGATTCTTGGATGATGCGGCATTTTTATTGTCCACCAGTGTATTTGGGAAGTATTGAGCGTGATCTCATACAGACCGGATTTCGCGTCAATATTGACCTAACTATCATTAGTCAACAGGATTACACCTAAATAGCCCGTCTCTGATATTAGTGGATAAGCAGTCAAACCACTGGTGCAGAGTTAGCGGCAAAACATTTTGTTCGACATCAAGTAGGTATTTGCGAAATATGTTAATAAGGTATAGCAATCTCATCTATCAAAACTGAGTACGAGAATTAGACGTCTCTGAAAATTCAATTCACACCGACCTGTAAGGTCGCTTGGAGATGGAAAAGCTTTGTTCTTACTGAGTCTCACACTCCTTGTCAAACAGCATGTTAACTATGATAACTTCCTGGAAGGTTAAAACTGTGTGCCGGACCGAGACTAGAACTCGGGACCTTTGCCCGCGAAAAGCAAAGGTCCCAAGTTCGAGTCTCGGTCCGGTACACAGTTTTAATCTGCCAAGAAGTTTCATATCAGCGCAGAGTGAAAATCTCATTCTGCCAGCATCTTAACTAAGTTGCAAAACGAGTGCTACGTTTCCCAAACGGATCTCTCGCATTTATAAAGCACAGAATTGGTGACAAATGCCGCATACGATTTTTAGCTTGCGCATTGAACTCGCAGAACATTTCTTGCATCGAAGCACCTTTATGTGTAAACGTGTTTGGTACACTTGAATATCTGGGTCACTCACCTCATGACTATAGCACTGTCCTCCTCCATGCCACTCCTGAGCTGCCGACTACCCGCCAGCGACTGCGAATTCAGTAGCGCCGGCTGCTGCCGTGGGCGTCTACAGCCTGCCTAGGCGCATCCTCGCGGCGATCTGAGCAAACACTTCTGCGGAGGAGCTGACAGCTAGTCCTGCTACGAGACAAGGCTTTTATAACTGTCCCACCTGTTATTAGTAACTCACATCGTGCGATCGCTATAAATTTTGCCCACACTCTCACGTGCATGTGGCACGCGACAGCTACGAATCGTCATGAAATTGGATGTAATTTAAAACGGTCGTAATTTCAGTACTGTTCAAGATATCGCAGTGAGTGTGGTACTTGTGTACAGATAACGGATGAATAAGCAACGCAGTCGCCAGTAAAGGGGGAGAAAGAATGTTACGTAATTGATACTATGCTTTTCGTAAGTCTAGTACATTCACGCTGTGAGAATATGTGTTCTGTCTAGCAGCAAAACAGTTGGGGTGTCAGGAGATCTAGTTTGATAAGGTTGAGTTGCGGATATTTTGCTCGCATGCTCTGTGTAGCCCGTAATCGGCGAAGGATGTTAAACGTCAAAAATAAGAAACGTAATCGTCACACGTCAACCAGCAATGTCTGGCAGTATCACTGAGACCATTAGTCGACTTCCATTTGTGCCTACTATGTTAATTAAGCGTCAAAGATCTTCGCTGATAACGTTTTAGAATTGATAGAGATAATTAAAAGAGAATCTTTTGTGTGTCAAAAATCTATTAAAGGCACACTTTTCAGAAAGACTTTCTGGAAATATGTGACTTGCCCTATGCTCTAGCCATTTTTCATTGACCTTACGTCTATGAATTTCTTTCAGTGTTTGAGTGAAAGAAACCCTTAACTCTCCCATTAACACTATGATTAATTACATAGTTTGTGTACAGAGAGCAGCAGATCAAGCGCATTGAGTATTCAGGGAAGAAAAGAAAAATTTTAATATGGTGTTAATCACACAACAGATATAGGAAATGTTAATATGCTTTTAGTTAACTGTGTTCTTGATAAATTTGAATTAGTTCTACATATTAACTCTAATAATAACCGCCGGCCGAAGTGGCCGTGCTGTTCTAGGCGCTGCAGTCTGGAACCGTGTGACCACTACGGTCGCAGGTTCGAATCGTGCCTTGGGCATGGATGTGTGTGATGTCCTTAGGTTAGTTAGGTTTAACTAGTTCTACGTTCTAAGGGACTAATAACCTCAGAAGTTGAGTCCCACAGTGCTCATAGCCATTTGAACCATAATAATGCCCAGGTCGTGCAGAAAATACAAAGCTGGCTAAAAGATGTGGATAGCATCTAAATATTAAATTCCTAATATAGAATATGCATGGTAACAGCTGTAGAGAATTCGATTATGCCTGTCGTGACTGTTACAGAATCCCACCGTAAATTGTGTGAAGGCAGGCCTCAAAGGCAGTTCGAACTTTACAATCGGATGCTTGTAGACATCTTAGCTATAAGTGTACAAACTTCATGAGACAGAAAATGCAGCCCACCGAAACTGAGCAAAGTAATTTGCTACAGAAGCAGAACCAGTTCTATCCTTTTGTGGTAATGACTCGTTTTTATCGCTAGGTATGCAGAGATGAGCGGACAGGAAAACTATACAGCGTATTGATGAACACAATCACCTACCTTTGGGTTAGTTACAGGTTTCTACAGACGAACACAAAACTATGGGGAAGAGTAGGATGGGGGCGGAGAGGAGTAAGTACAGCTTCGATGTGTGTTAGTAATGACACAGATCTTCAATATAGTACCTCTACTGTTGATGATTACTGCACAGCTGCAATGCTGATGCTCACATTAAAACTTCTAGTGGTATGCAGCTGTGTACCGCCCACTAGACAGTGATATCGAAGTTTTTTCACAGGTCTTACAAAAAATCTAGCTAAATACAGGATATCAGTATTAATTTCTGGAGACATAAATTTTGACGTGGAGTAACGATAAAGACACATTAACAACGTAACCTGCCTAATTCCTAAGATAATATTATCACTTCCCTCTGAAGGGATCGAGGAAATGCCGTTTAAATCCTAGAGACGATCAAGAGAAACTCCGGATCTAAACTTCCGAAGAGTAGAGAGGGGGCAACATAGCTTTATGTGACGGCCATGAGCGTCAGCAGGAATTTATCCAGGAGTGGGGCGAGGAAGGACAAGACTAAAATTGTTTCGAGACGTGTCAAGACACACACAACGTAAATCTGCAATTGTAACAATGTTGTGAAAAGGAAAGTTACTATTCACTGTATAGCGGAGATGCTGAGTCGCAGACAGGCACAATAAAAAGACTGTCACAAATATAGCTTTCAGCCAGTAAGGCCTTCGTCAAAACTTGGACGACAAACAGACAAATACATACTCACGCAAACGCAACTCTCACACACATAACCGCAGTCTCAGGCAACTGAGGCTACACAATTGGCTAAACGAGAAATTTAGCGGGATCACGAGAACTCACTTCTAGTAGTATAGCGAACACAGGCATTGTCTGCAGGGGAACAGCGACCGTTGGATAATAAAAATGCAGAGCAGTTACAAATCGAGTGGAACTTTTTTTTTTATTCTGACTTGTTTCACTCGACCAGCACGTTCATCTTGAGAACTACGGAAATGCAATTTGTTACACTACCATTCAACAAAATAAATTCACAGATATCTTCACGCTATCACTTATGTTCTGTAGCGTTGGGCAATACATCACAAATATCGGGCTGTTATTTATTTATTCACTTTCATGTTCCATAGATCCTTGATGCGAGGGTATCGCTGGGATGTAGAACGTGTCAGATTATTACAGTAATAACAATGTCTAAATGGTCATGAGGCTTACAAACTGAGTCATATATAAACAGATACATGGGGTTCAAGTGTTTAACCAACAACACAGATTATAGTAGTAACAATGATTATACAGACAAATTATAAGTCTCACATTCTAATACACATAAAAAACATTCTGTAAATCAATGATACGCCATTGCTACATCATCAGTTCTTATATGAATGCTTAAAATTAAATACATTGTACTAATTGTTAAATGTTGTCAAAAAGTTCCTGTAAATAATAGAAAGAACTATTCAAAAGATAAACTTTCAGCAGTTTTTTGAATTTAGTCATATCCCCAATGATTGATTTATCATGAAATGGAAGTTTGTTGTATAGTTTTATGTTGAATAATGTACTCCTTTCTGTATCATGCTGAGATTTTTTATGTCTTTGTGGAGATCATGTTTACTTCTTATATCGTGATCATGATATTCTCTGTTCGTTTTGTAAATTGTATGACTATTGTTCACAAAGCACATTCGTGAAAAAAGGTACTGAGATGGCATCGTAAGGATCCTGACCTGTTTGTATAAGTTTCGCCTAGAGCATATGGGGTGCACTCTAGCCATAGTTCTGATGACTCTTTTCTGTTATCCCAAAATATCATATCATATGTCATAAGTGGATGGAAATTTCCTAGGTGTGCAGTTTTAATTGTTTCCAAGTCACAAACAGATGAAATTGAGCGAATGGCAGATGCTGCTGAATTCAATCTTTGACAAAGGTCGTTGACGTGAACTGACCAGTTTAGATTGTTGTTTATGTGTAATACTAGGAATTTGGAAGACTCAACTCTCAGTATTTCTTTGCCACCACATTTTATTTCAATTGCTGTTTGAAACTGAATGACTGAGTCTTGTTCACATTGAGTGAAAGATCATTTGAAGTGAACCAATCTAGAGTTTCTTTGAATACAGTGGTTGCAGTGTTTTCTAGACTGCAATAGGGTGTTTTGTCAATCATAATGGTTGTGCCATCAGCAAACAGTGTGAAGTGTGCTTTTTGTGTCATACCACATGGCAGATCATAGATAAAGGTGAGGAAGAGCAATGGACCCAGCACTGAGCCTTCTGGCACTCTACATTTTACTGTGTCCCAGTCAGAGTAAGTAAATGCCATTGCAGAATTGTTCAGTACTACCTTCTACCTTCTGTCATCCCTAGTTCTCAGCCTTCATAAGTAGAGTTTTGTGATCTACACTGTCGAATGCTTTAGACAGATCACAGAAGATTCCAATTGGTGACATTTTATTGTTTATGGATTCAAGGAGTTGGTTGAAAATGAGAAAATGGCGTGTTCAATTGAAGTACCCTTTTCGAATCCAAACATATTTGTTAACAATTTTATTTTTTTGAAAGATGATCCATGATTCTCTTGAATATCAGTTTCTCTAGGATTTTAGAGACTTGTTAACAATGAAATAGGCTGGTATTGGAAACATCATTTTTTCACCTTTTTTGAACATTGGTTTTCCAATTGCATATTTGAGTCTTTTGGGGGCAGTACCTTGATTTACGGACTCATTAAATTTGTGACACAGAACTTCAACACTAAATCTGCAGCAGTTGATAGATATATTATCCATGCCAGTGGAATTTTTATTTTTCATTTGCCTTGTTACGTTCTCAGTCTCTTCGGTTGTAATATAGAGTACATGCATCTGATTAATTTTGTTCACCACTATTTTTGTAGAATACTCATTGCTTCAACTCTAGTCCCTTTACAACCAATTTGATCTGCTACTGTTAAAAAATGGTCGTTAATAGTGGCAACTATAACGCCTTCATCTACCATGTTTCCATTATTACACACTTCGATACTGTCTGCGTCTTCTGTAATTTTTCCTGTCTCCTTTTTGACCACATTCTAAATAGTTTTTATTTTATTATTTGAATTGTTAATTTCAGATTTAATAAACATGCACTTGGATTTTTAATGACACTCTTTAGGATGCTACAGTATAATTTGTAGTGCTCCCTACCCTGATGTTTGTTAGAATTTCTGAGTGAGACATAAAGCATTCTATTTGTTCTACAGGATGTTTTGATTCCCTTAGTGAGCCATTGTCTCCTGTAATCACTCAGACTGGAGCGTTTTGAAATTCTTTTGGGAAACACAGCATCAAAAATGGTAATGAATTCATTCAGGAGTATGTTAAATTCATCGTTGACATCTGTAGCCTGATATACTGTGTTCCATTCCTACTGCTGTAAATGGCTGCTGAAGGTTTCCAAATTCTCACTATTGATTAGTCTAAAAGCTCTACTGGTAAAACTACTAGCTGGACTTACATCATGCATTTTTAACAAATGTCCACCATGATCACAAAGGCCATTTAAGATTTGTGTTACATGTATGTTATCAATTCTGTTATTGTCTACAAACATATTGTCAATCAGACTTGTGCAGTTCTTAGTCAACCTTGTGGGAAAGTCAACAACTGCCCTCTGATTAAAAGAGCTCATTACATTCTCAAAATCTGTTCTATCATTATCACTGGTAAGGAAATTTACATTAAAATCGCAAAGAATGATAATTTCTTTGTGTTTTGAGAACAGACGAGTTGAAAGTGATTCTATTTGTTTGAGGAATAGACTAAGCTTTCTTGAGGGTGCTCTGTAAACAGTAATCACATAAACAGGCCAAGTATTAGCGTGGAGTTCAATGCAACAAAACTCAAAATGTTGATCTACACAATAACTTTTTACATGTACAGACTTCCACACTATATTATTTTTAACATGCATTATTACTGCACCTTTATCCCTTGTATTTCTAATATAATAAGCTGCTAGGTTGTACTTACATAGTTGCACCATTTCAATCTTTTCTGTCAGATGATATTCAGTAAAACGTAATATATGGGTATTGTTAATTGCATCAGTGTCATTAATGCAAACTAACAACTGGTCCAGTTTGTTTCTTAGACCCATTATATTCTGATGAATAACAAATATTTTGTCATTTCCTAAAATCTTTGTTCTGATGTCATTGTTTTGTTGTAAATTAAAATTGGAGATTATAGACAGAGTACCTGCAGATATTTTACTTAAATTCGTCCTGGAAGTTCTATGGGACCAAACTGCTGAGGTTATCGGTCATTAGGCTTACACACCACTTCATCTAACTTAAACTAATCCACACTAAGGACAACACAAACACCCATGCCCGAGGGAAGACTCGAACCTCCGACGGGGAGAGCCGCGCGGACCGTGGCAAGGCGCCCTGAGCGCGCGGCACGGTGGTCTTAAATGTTCATTTTCATAATCGATATTGGTTCACTCTCTTCACTCACGGAAAGAGCTTGAAATTTATTTTTAAGTACCAGTTGTCCGATGGTTTCACTTTCTGGCGATTTTTATGTGCTCAAACTTTTGTTTTTACGTAGTATTCTAGTCCACTCGTTTGCATTTTTAAGCGGAAAAGAATTGGACCTTTCTTTGCCTAACGGTTCACTCAGTTCTTTTCGAAGTTCAGAGATATCACTACTCAATGCACTAATAATTAACTGAAGGCTAGAAATACGCTCCCTTAACGTTACGATTTTGGTCCTATAGTTCGCACACACTTTACTTTTAACGTCTTTTTTTCGTTTTTCGCTGGAACACTATTTATCTGCACACACAACGCCGCCACCCTTGCCATGTGTATAGCACTGCCGTCGCACGTAAAGTAGAGTTAAGTTCGTTGTCTATAGCTTACATAAACTCTCTTGTCACGTACATTAAAAAATTAAACAGCAAAAAATATTAACTTATAGAAGTGAATAAAACCTCCCTCTCCAAATGTCGCTTGTGGATGTCTATGTTGATGGCAAACATAGACAGGTTCAAATGGCTCTGAGCACTATGGGACTTATCTGCTGAGGTCATCAGTCCCCTAGAACTTAGAACTACTTAAACCTAACGAACCTAAGGACATCACACACATACACACACGAGGCAGGATTCGAACCTGCGAGCGTAGCGGTCGCGCAGTTCCAGACTGTAGCGCCTAGAACCGCTCGGCCACTCTGGCCGTCATAGACAGGGATCGAACGAAGGTCAGGATGAGTTATCATCCAGTTGTTTGTTGGGCAGAGCACCTTTGAGAGATGGAAATGAAATAATTTCCGCCGTTGAGGAATTGAACAATTTGGACCAAAAGTGCCTTGATGAACTTGTATATAGTATGCCACAATGAATACAAGCATGCATTAATGCAAGAGGATGTAGATTAGATTAGATTAATACTTGTTCCATAGATCATGAATACGACACTTCGTAATGATGTGGAACGTGTCAAGTTAACAAAAGATGTCTGGACAAGATATTACATTACACAAAATATTTATACCTAAAAATTCAGCCACTGAGTAGAAGGAGTTGTCATCTAGAAATTCTTTTAATTTATTTTTAAATAGCATAGGTAGCTGAACTCAGACGTTTCAGCAGACCATCAATGTGTTGCTTCCAGTTTAACCTCTCATCAATGGACACACCTAAAAATTTCGAAAATTCTACCTTAGCTACTGACTTCTGTTCAAAGTCTATATTTATTGCTGGAGTTGTGCCATTTACTGTACGGACCTGTATATACTGTGTTTTATCAAAATTTAAAGAGAGTCCGTTTGCTGAGAATCACTTAATAATTTTGTGAAAAACATCATTAACAATTACATCACTTAGTTCTTGGTTTTTGGATGTTATTAATATACTTGTATCATCAGCAAAAAGAACTAACTTTGCATCTTCATCAATGTGGAATGGTAAGTCACTAATGTATATCAAGAACAGTAAAGGACCTAAGACCAAACCCTGTGGGACCCCGTACTTGATAGCCCCCCAGTCTGAGGAATCAGCTGTTATTTTAACATTACATGAACCACTTATTTCAACTTTCTGCATTCTTCCAGTTAAATATGAATTAAACCATTTGTGCACTGCCCCACTCAAACCATAATGATTTAGCTTATCTAAAAGAATACTGAGTATTAGAGGTACCAGTGTGTACAGCGACCACCACCTGTGAAGGTCTCGCAGTATGGTGGTACAAAATGCAATGTGTGGTTTTCATGAGCAATAATAAGGGTGTAAATGATGTTTATGTTGATCTCTATTCTAATCTTCTGTACAGGTTACGGAACACTCGGAACCAAGGTGATGCAAAACTTTTTTTGATGTATGTATTAGCATTGTGGTGCGCTCAAAGCAATTTTAGGATATCCCCCACATAAAATGTTATTAATTAATGTATGAATAAGAGACACTCAACATTCCCTACTGAATACATATTAGTCTGTGTACACCAGGTTTACAACAGTTTCTAAACACTAAATGTTAGTTGTGCTTCAGGCTCATATGCTTCCAATTGCGTTCTATTTCCATGTCAATGAACAGCAGTTCATGTTTTTGTGCTCTAAGATTCATCATTTTTTGGCAACAAAATATTGTTGTATGGCTGCTGTTAGCATCTGCTCCCTTGAAAAACAGTTCTGTTCAGTATACTTCAACCCAAATGAAAGGATAAGATTGCTTCTTCACTTTGCTCTGCTCGATGGAGTCACACAGTTGATCAGATGCTTGGAACTTGCTGTCTGGGAGAAAATGTTTTTCATTGTAGTTCAATTAAAATTACTTGACAATTGACATTACACATGTCATAGTTAATTTCCTCCAGTCAGAGAACTCAGTGTCATGCTCGAATTCTTTGCCATTGCCAAAATGTCACAACAATTAGTTCACTTTCATTTCCTTGTCCAGCTTTCTTTCTTGATGTGTTTGGATCCCAAATCCTGTTCCTGGCTCTTTTATTTCATATTTCACCTCACATGATAACCGCACCAAAAACAATACAATGCTAACAAAATACACATGTTTCATACACAGCCCTAACAAAGCACTATTGGATCCTTCCTGACAAGATGTGATTTAGTGTGATTTAAACATTTATTATAATCACAGAGATTGGCTTACTTTATATAAGAGACCAGGAGACACCGGAAGGTATCAGATTCATTATATAATGGTCAGACAGAGATTTAGTAACCAGATTTTAAATTGTAAGACGTTTTCAGGGGCAGATGTGGACTCTAACCACAATTTATTGGCTATGAACTGTAGATTAAAAACAAAAAATTGGAAAAGGGTAGGAAATTAAGGAGATGGGACCTGGATAAGTTGAAAGAACCAGAGATTGTGGAAAGCTTCAGAGGAAGCATTACACAATGTTTGACTAGAAAAGGAGGAAGTAATAAAGTAGAAGATGAATGGGTAGCCTTAAGAGATGAAATAATGAAGGCAGCAGAGGATCAAATAGGCAATAAGAAAGGCCTAGTAGGAATCTTTGGGTAGCACAAGAGATATTGAATTTAACTGATCTGAGGAGAAAATTTAGAAATGCAGCAAATGAAGCAGATGAACATGAATACAAATGCTTAAAAAATGAGGTTGACGGGAAGTGCAAAATTGCTAAGCAGTAATGGCTAGAGGACAAATGTAAGGATTTAGAAGCATATTTCGCTAGGGGAAAGATAAATGCCACCTACAGGATAATTAAAGAGGTCTTTGGGGAAAAGAGAAGCAGCTGTATGAATATCAAGAGGTGATATGGTAAACCACTCCTAAGCAAAAAAAGGAAAGCTGAAAGGTGGAAGGAGTATATAGAGAGGACCTATACAAGATAGATGAACTTGAAAGCGATATTATACTATGGGAAGTGGATGTAGATTAAGATGAGATGGGAGAGATGATACTGTGAGAAGAATTTGACAAACCTCTGAAAGATATGAAACAAGTCCCAAGGAGCAGGCGACATTCTGTCAGAAACAGATAGCCTTGAGAAAGCCAGGACAAAACTCTTCCATCTGGTGTGCAAGATGTATGAGACAGGAGAAATACCCTTAAACTCCCAGAAGAATGCAGTAACTCCAATTCCAAAGAAAGCTGGTGCTGATAGGTGTGAAAATGACCAAATTGACAGTTTAATAATTTATAGTTGAAAATAATAACATTAATTATTTACTGAAGAAAGGAATGGGCATGAAAGGGAAGCAGTGGTTGAAAAGAGAATGAGATGGTTTCAAGAATTTCAAGAATTTTATTCAACATAGATCATTTTACAATGATATTGGCTTCGTCATACAAGATGTACTAGTACATACAGAATAACAAAATAAACTTCTGTCAATACATTATAAATACATTTGAAGCATGGCAGTGTACCAAATTACAAAGGATAGCTTTTAAAAGCTAACGCAACAAGCTATCTTATAATCTAATATAATAAGGTATTTTATTGTTTATAGTATAAACTTTGTAATTACACACGATTAACCACAGCACAAAATAATATGTTTAACTACAGACAACTTTTAAATGCTTATATTCTCCTCAGGCATCTCAAAGAATTCTTTAATGTCATAGAATGGATGATCTGACAGCCAGCTGTACCACTTAATTTTAAAAAAATTTGTATCCTTAGACTGAACATAAATTGGCAGTTTATTGAACATTTTGAGTGAGTTAACTTTGTGTGAATTTCCTGTTCTCGCTAATTTGTATGTCTAAATTACTGTTCGCCCTGGTGTTGTGTTCGTGTATTTCCTTTCTGGCAATAAATTCTGAAATATTATTTTTAATATAGAGTACAGACACATAGATGTATAAATTTATAATTGTAAGTATTCTGAGTCTGGAGAAAAGAGGACGACAGTGCTCCCTATGACCTCTTTTACATATTATACATATGACTTTTTTTTGTAATTTCAATACGTTTTTGATGTGAGGTGAGTGCCCCCATATAATAAGACCATATGAAATATGTGACTGGAATAGCCCAAAGTATGTCACCTTGAGGTACTCCAAGCTCACTACCTCCCTTAGTTTCAAGAGAAGATATGCCACCCGAGATATTTTTTCACATACATGATTGACATGTTCCTCCCAATATAGTTTTGAGTCAATGTGAATACCTAAGAGTTTTACTGATTTATTGCCTACTTCATTTGATGTTCCCATTAAAAGTTGTTGTGTTTTGTCAGGGTTGCATAGGAGCTTATTGGCTGCAAACCAGTCCAGTGCCTTATCTAGTGTTTCTTTTGTTAGGTTATTCAGATCTGAAATGTTCTGATGTGTGGTAAGTAGTGTTGTATCATCAGCATAACACACAACAGGGTGAGCTATATTTTTAGGTAAATCATTAATAGCGACAATGAAGAAGAAGGGTCCAAGGATAGACCCATGTGGTACACCTGTGCTGATTTCCATGATGGAAGAATTTAAATTTCTGACTGAAACGAATTGTTTTCGGTTACTTAAATAAGAATTTATCACAGATAAAGTGCTCCCTCTCACCCCATAAAACTCTAGTTTCCCCAGTAGTATGTCAACAGGAATGCAATCGAAAGCTTTGCTTAGGTCACATAATACCAGTGATACCATGTTATTATTTTCAAAAGCTGTTAAAGTTTGGTCAATGATTTCCAAGATGGCCCCTGTTGTGTTCTTCCCCTTTCGAAATCCAAACTGATTGTTACATAGGATATTGTGTTTTTCAAAGAAGTTGCTTATTTGTGTGTGTATCAGCACCTCAAATACCTTTGAGAATATTGGAACAATGGAGACTGGTCTGTAGCTTTGGGGGAGACGTTTGTCTCCTTTTTTAAAAACTGAGACAACTTTTGATACCTTGAGTGCATCCGGAAAAACTCCAAATTCTACACATTTATTAAAAATATAAGCTAATGGTTTGGCGATTGAGTGTATTGTCTTTTTAATTATGTTATTTGATAACCAATATCAGTCCATACTTTTAGAACCTGAAAATTTGTAGCCTATCCCCAATGTTTTTCAATGTGTACATTGAACAAGCAGTAAAGGAAACAAAAGAACAATTGGAGTGGGAACTAAAGTACAATCATGTAACTAATGAGGAAGTACTGTATAGAATTGGGGTGACAAGGAATTTGTGGCACAGCTTGGCCAAGAGAAGGGATCAATTGATAGTATGCACTCTGAAACATAAAGGATCACAAATTTAGTACTGGAGGGAAATATGGACAGTAAAAATCATAGAGAGAGACCAAGATGAAGACAGTAAGCAGATTCAGAAAGACGTAGGTTGCAATAGTTATTCAGAGATGAAGAGGCTTACACAGAGTAGAGAAGCATGGAGAGCTGCATCAAACCAGTCTTTGGACTGAAGACCACAACAGCAACAATAGATAAGCTTCACATGACATTGCATGAAGATGAATTTTTGAAGGCTGTTAACTAATCATTGTGACTGAGACACCAGTCATAAATATAACAGCCATTTGCTGTACAGTGGCATAGCATGGTGGTTAACATGTAAACTTGACATGTAGCATGTAAAAGGTTTGAATCTTGTCAAATGCAGCAAAACTTCTTATTTTTTTGATTTATATCAAAAGATTTTCAATGATATTTTTATTCAGTTAATTGGTTGAACTGTAAGTTTTTTATCATCACCATATTGACTTTTTTGTTTGCTCTTATATTTCTTTCTATAATTTTTTTCATTTGGATTCTGTTTGTGTTGCCTACAATCAGCAACCAAGTGCCATCCAGGTATTGGTTGGTATTGCCACATCCTATGTAGCCAGTGTGAGGATAGTTTCAGGTAGCCAATGACAGTGAGGGCTTTTAGCACTAAAACTGAAATTTTTCTGTTGAATATGGCGGAATTTAGTTCTGCAGCAGATCATTGATTACTGTTTTCTCAGTTGCATTGCACATTACAGTGTTGTGGTTAGATTAGGAGACAAGTTTAAATGCAGGGCTACAAAACCCATAACCTGCTACAGCTCAGTCATTGGTCACTTAAAATCAGCTGTCAACAGAGCATCTCCAATTTCCATCACATCTCACACTGGCCACTTCCAGCATTGCTCCGTGTTAAACATTAACAGCATTTGTGAAGTGACTCACTATGCTTGTGTGTTCTGTAGAACTGAGCAGTAGGTAGCAGTGGATGTGGCAACACTGTAGCAGCAAGTGACAGACATCAACTGTCAAGTAATTTTAATTGGACTACACTCACCATTGGTTCACAAGCACTCTCACTTTTCATGTACTCTCCATTTGTTCATGAACATAATCTGCCAAACAATTTCATTTCCTACAACATCCACCTCATTGGTATTTTCATAAAAATGCAACACAGTTGCAACAGTTATGCCATGAGGAACAACAATACAGTTATTGCCTGTAGGAACAGGTGTATCATTTGGGACATCATACACCAAATGTACTTCACTATTCTTTATGATATCATGAGCGGAACTGTCACATGGACTCTTTACAATCATGCATATAATCATGCTATTGGAAACTGACTTTGAACTACATCAATAATTGAAGGTGGCTCACTATGGACCTGATCTACTAGTAAAACATTATCACTAGATGTAAAACCCCTTATAATGCTTGTACTTTCAGAGCAGTTTACCTTTAACTGAGGCTGCACCTGCACCTTGTCATATACAAGGAATAGCAAATGTTTTAATTATCACCCAAATACAAACATTTACATAATTATCTTTCTTTTTGTTTGTAGGTACAGGTTTGTAGTCCTGGTACATATTGAGTCCCTGCACCACTGCACTATAACATACCACTAGAGGAATCCCTGCACCACTGCACTATAACATACCACTAGAGGAGACAAAACAAAATCATGCACTCAACTGATAAAGTGGAATATTATGCTTGACATGACAGCAATAGAACATGAATGTGATAACATAGTAAGACACAGTCAATAACACGTCTCAAGAGTTATGATACAAAATTTATTTAATTTTCAGTAACAGTTTTATGCCTGGCATTAGATGTCCTATACCTTACACAGTGAAATCTGAATAACTTGGTTGTCTCTTACAGTTTACGATATTGTTGGTATGACTGAAGGTAATTGTGCAGACATTCATTTGACTATTCTAATTTTCTGTTAATAATGACTGCTAAGTTCGAATATAGTCTTGTCGATGGAACTCGCTGTACCTGCTCTATAGCATTATTGCCAGAAGTGTCTCAGCTGTCTACAGGCATTGAATTGTCTGACAGTAGGATTGGAAGTGGGAGAGTGTCTGCAACATGTCATATTTTCTGCCTGTTAGTTGAAGGAGTTCAGTCTCTCCCAGCACTAGGTGGAAGCAGTTTAGTGCCTGGTTGACAGTGCTCTCTTTGGCAGATGACAACAGTATTGGTGGATGCTTACAATGTGCTGATGAAGAGGGCAGCAGAAGTAGAAAGTGATCCAGAATATTGAGCACCATCTGGAGGTGTTGCTTGGAGCTGAAAGGTGCCAAGTGAGTTTTTGTACCTATGTGGTGACGGCCTCTCATTGTATTTGTTGTGTACTTCTTAAGGGTGGTACACAACATCCCTCTCCTGGAGGGAGGGGGAGGGGCAAGCCGTCTGTTTTCATTAGAATTCTGCTTCCCTGTTTGCCAGTGTATTTATTGGGTGCACGTGTGGTGTGTCCCCTGGCACGTGTCCACAGTACCATGGGTAACCCACAAAATACCATGGTGAATGAGTGCCCAGTCAAGCATTTGGCATTTCAACTTCCATAGGCTGGTCTGAGGGGTAAAATGCAGTGTCCACTTCCAACAGCTCACTGCTCGTGGATGCAGCTGGACCCTGATGCTGGAGGCACTGGTGGGGACAACTGCTGGCTGCATCAGAAAATCCCTCAGATGGTTGGCTGTGTTACACATCGTTGGGTTGTGTAAAAGAAAACTGCCTAGGAGTTCTGCATATATGCAAGTGAGCGAGATGTGGCCTGATTTGATTTCAGAAGCATGCTGAGACCCCATGTACACATTTAATTTTATACATGATACACATTTAATTTTATACATGACTTTGCTGAACAGCTCTATGATTATGCTTGGTACCCATGTCTTTTTCCCATATTTGTGTATTGAATACCATACCAGTCAATTTAAAAACTTTTGTTTCACCTGTTGTCAAATCTCAGATTGTGTTTGCACAAGTGGCATTACAATTGACATTAATGTTTGAAATGTTCTTCCATGTAGCTTCCCAGCTGGAGATGGTGTGCTGTGTGGAGTGGCTCTGTACTGAGAAAGGAAGAGCAATAAAGCAATGTCTTTATTCTACTGCTGAACCAGCTTTGTCATGCGTCAGTTGAAAGTTCATGTGAATCTTTCAGTAAATCTGTTGTACTCAGCAAGAAAAGTGTGCAGAGTCATTAAATTCCCGAGAGGAAAATTGTGTGCCATTGTGAGTGACAAAAGATTTTGTCAGTCCTTCAATAGAGAAGACTCTGACAAAGCCTGAATAGTCTTCATTCAAGATATTGATGATACCTGTATCAAAATATAAAAATTTGTGGAAAATATCAGTGGGGATGACCCAGTAGCTCCTGAGAAATGGTCCTGCAAAATCAGTATGCAGCCACAGCCAGGGTTCTGCTGCCTGCGTCCACAGAAAATATTGTCGAGGCAGAGTTAACTGTTATTTCTGACATAAGTGGCATATAGCCAGCATCAAAGCTCTCTGGCAATGTATTTGGTATGAACTATGCTCCAATGGCATTAATGTAGCATCTGTAGTGCCTTAGATTTGAGTACTGCATGAATAAACTCTTATTTCTTACCTCATTCTGAGTCTACCAGAATGATATCTTTGTACATGGTATGTGCATGTCATATAGCCCAATCAGATTTAATCTCTGGTTGATAAAGTAACTTATTATCATCAGGCCACTCCATGTGAATGTACTGTTTGGTCTTAGATAAAACAATATCTTTAGACACAAGCTGAGCAATTAAATTTGCTGATACCTACTGAAAACCAAACATCAGCTGAGGAGCAAAATTTGTTGTCCTTCCCCATTGGCAGATAAGGAAGCATATCCACATTTGCATGTTGTACTGTGGATCTGCATATAATTTTGTAGCCATAATTCAACAAAAGTAGTGTCCAGTGCAGCAAAAGTTGTGCTGTCAGTGTTGGACAGTACTGTCTGATTCAGACATGCCCACAAATGGAGTGTTGCCTGTGAGTAGGATAAATTTATGTCCATAAACATAATCATAAAATTTCTTCACTGAAAATACAATCATGAGAGCCTCATTCTCAATCTGACAGTAATTTGTTTGTGCCACTTCCAGAGTCTTTGAAGTGAATGTAAGTCAATGGAATGTCACCTATGCTATGTACTGAATCATCCTCAGCACTTGTGAGCTACACACACACACACACACACACACACACACACACACACACAAACACACTGCTTCAGACAAGAGAAATGAATCATAAAATTCCTCTGATAATACACTTTCATTTAAACTGCATGAAGTAAATTACAAACTATGATGTATTGTGTTGCTTACATGCACACTCCAGCTTTTTTGGCTACTTTGTAAGAGGTCAACCTGATTATTTATTTATAATAATTTTCACCTACACTTACATCTACATCTACATGGTTACTCTGCAATTCATCCAACAATTTTCGTACTATTTCTCTATCATTCCACTCTCAAATGGCGTGCGGGAAAAAGGAACACCTAAATCTTTCTGTGCGAACTCTGATTTTTCTTATTTTATTATAATGATCATTTCTTCCTACATACGTGGGTATCAACAAAATATTTATGCATTCGGAAGAGAAAGTTGGTGATTGAAATTTCGTAAATAGATCTTGCCACAAAGAAAACCGCCACCCCAGCTCGCATATCATATCAGTGACACTCTGTGGAATACCAGATATCACTTCTGTTCTACTCAATGATTTACTGTCTATCACTACGAACTGTGACCTCTCTGAGAGGAAATCATGAATCCAGTCACACAACTGAGACGATACTCCATATGCACACAATTTGATTAATAGTCACTTGTGAGGAACGGTATCAAAAGCCTTCTGGAAATCTAGGAATATGGAATCAATCTGAGATCCCTTGTCGACAGCACTCATTACTTCATGAGAATAAAGAGCTAGCTGTGTTGCACAAGAACGATATTTTCTGAATCCATGTTGGTTATGTATCAATAAGTCATTTTCTTCAAGGTGATTCATTATGTTCAAGTACAGTACATGCTCCAAAATCCTACTGCAAATTGAGGTCAGTGATATGGGTCTGTAATTCAATGGGTTACTCCTATTTCCTTTCTTGAATATTGGTGTGACCTGTGCTACTTTCCAGTCTTTAGGAACAGACCTTTCGTCAAGTGAGTGGTTGTATATGGTTGCTAAGAAAGGCGCTATTGTGTTTATATACTCCAAGAGAAACCTGACTGGTATACCATCTGGACCGGAAGACTTGTCTTTCTTAACTGATAAGAGTTGTTTTGCAACACCTACGATATCTACTTTTATGTCACTCATGCTAACAGTTGTTCTGGTTTCGAATTCTGGGATATTTACTTTGTCTTCTTTTGTGAAGTAGTTATGAAAAACTGTATTTAACACACATGAACTCTTTAATACAGTAGAAACTATTTTTTAGTAAATATCCTTTAAGCTATGTTTTGCATTTATACAGTTCCTTTATGTTTTTCATCTCTTTTGGCAGTTAGTAAAACAGTGATTTGACTCTTTGCTCTTTTAATTCTATCTATGTACAAGCAATTGCTGTATTTGGTTTGATGATCCTGTATGGAACTGTTTCCTGCATATTACTCTTTGTTTTTTGTATAAAAACTGTAGCTTGAAATGTGTATTCACTTGGGGCTTTCAGAATACCCAATTTTTTGAATAGCTTGATGCAGTCGGCCCTTTTGTAACTCTTGCTCATTATGCTAATGGCTTATTTTTACAGTTTGAACACATTCTAATCATTTTCACACCAGAAATTATGCCACAACTGATGACAGAATGTATATGTGCAAAGTATGTTGTTCTTGACAACAAGATAATACACGCTATGGTTAATATTCATAAAGCATAGCATACCATGCAAATTCTTTTTCCAATAACTGTGATATGTTCATCCTGTTTTAATTGCTGACCAACATACGTACCTAAAAATTTTGTGCCAGCTACATACCATATGGTTTCATTATGTACTTTTAAGTTTTGGTATATTCAGTTTTATATTGCCGCGCAGAGTGGCCGCGCAGTTTGAGGCACCATGTCTTGAATTGTGCGATCCCTCTGGCCAGAGGTTCAAGTCATCCCTTGGGCATGGATGTGTGTGCGTGTTGTTCTTAGCATAAATTACTTTAAGTTAGGTTAAGTAGCATGTAAGTCTAGGGACCGATGACCTCAGCCGTTAGGTCCCTTAGCAATTCACACACGTTTTTTAAGTTTTTTCTTTATGTAGAAGTGAATGTTATTAGTCTGTTTTACATTAAGAGATACTTCATTGTTATTTGGCTGGTTAGAGACTGTCATAAGTATCTTTTCAGTTCTTACTTCTAACAATTCTGGTGTCTTACTTGTAATTATTATGTTGCTGACATCAGCAAGTAACTCACTGTGGGGACATACAACCACTGGCTCTACCTGCCAATAATATCACTGCCCTACTGCAGCATGAACAACTGTATCTTCGCCAGATCAGTTCTCTGTAGTACATGCTCTATTCTAGATGCATTGTGTATATGCTGCAAGAATAAAAGTATTCATAGTAAATAATGGGAGTTCACATGATTATTTATCTTTGTTATTACCATGCCCCCTCCCCACTACCTACAGTGGTGACCCTGACATGATGGTGCCTTGTTGGCACAGATGCTCTATGGGGAACCAATCCCCCTCCCAGCAGAGTTCATATCACAAACCACTGACCCCATGGACGTCAGCTTTCCAGACCTAGTAAAATGTGTCAGGGACGACATCCACCACGTCAGTATCCCATTGCCATCCCACCACACTAAATCAACCATCTTTGTGCACAAGAACCTTCAATGGTGTACACACACAATGCTTAGGACTGATGCCCTCAAACCTGCCCTCCACCCAGCATACAGTGGCCCATACAACGTGTTGAAATGAGGGCCAAACACTTTTGCTATCTTGCAAGCTGGAAAATGACAACAGTGACTGAACCTCCTAAAACCTGTGTTAAAACTCCACTGGCCCCCGCTGCAGGCCCTTCAAGCCAATTTACAGTCAATCTAGACCTGTGAGACTACCTCCCAGAAGACATTTTTGTAACTCTGCAGGACTCACTACTCATGGTTAGGGCCAAATTCAACAATCGGGGTACGACATGGTCTCGAGATCATTAGAGCACTCCATGCCTCTTCCGCCACACTGGAACCACCACCGGTAGACCGACAGCCTCACTGGACAGCATGCCATCAGCCACCAGCACCGCAACAGACACTACCACCACCCCATTGGCACCACTGCTGACATCATGGGCTGGCCACCCTTTACGGCTGCCCAGGCACCTGGCAGAGTATGATATGTTGGCGTCACCATCGCCAGGACCACCACCCCATTGGCACCACTGCTGACATCATGGGCTGGCCACCCTTTACGGCTGCCCAGGCACCTGGCAGAGTATGATATGTTGGCGTCACCATCGCCAGCAGGACAATGCATCATGACGTACACCAGTCACCATGCTCCGCATAGGTGGTGGTTTGGTTGGGGGGGGGGGGTCCCTCTCTGGGGACGTAGAACCTTTGGCTCTATCCCCCCCCCCCCTCCCCCCCCAGTAATATCACTGCCCTATCACAGAAAGAACAACTGTATCTTTGTCAGATCAGTTCTCTGTAGTACACGCTCTATGCTAAATGCATTGTGTATATGCAGCAAGAATAAAAGTCTTCATAGTAAGTGAAGGAAGTTTGAGTGGTTATTTATCGTTGTACTCTTAATTATCATGCCTGCTCCCCACTACCTACAACAGTTTCTCCTTATATTACCCACAGTGGGAAGTCATTAATGTAAATGATAAACAGTACTGGGCCTAATACACTCCCTTGCAGTACTCCAGTATTCAGATGTTCTTCATCTAAAAGATTTTTCACCATATAATTTGAGCCACTTGAAATTTGGGATAGTTCTATCCTCTGCACTCTGTCTGTTAGGTAAGACCTAAAAGCATTTATTTACAACCCTCCTTATTTCTATTGTTTGAAGTTCAGCTAGAAGTATTGTATGATCGACTGTGTCAAATGATTTACTGAGATCTTGGAAAATGCCTGTTACTTGTTCTCCGTTACCCTAGGGCCTCTAAAATTATTTTTGGAAGTTTTGCTACAGCAGCTTCTATTCGCTTTCCAGACCTGAAACCAAACTATTATTTGCACTGAAGTTGATATTTATTTAAATAATCCATAAACCTGTTTTTCATAATAGTTTGTATTATTTCTGAGAAGGAAGACAGCAGTGAAACTGGTCTGTAATTTCCTGGACTTTCTGTATGCACAGGAAGAACTTTTGCAGACTTTATGTAATCAGGAAAGCAATACAATGAGAATAACTAATTTACAGTGTCTAACAATGGAAAATCCAAGTAGAAATATCAACAAGGTAGAAAAAGATAGATTGCTACATACTGTAAAGAAGACATGTTAAGTTGCAGACAGGAACAATTAAAAGACAATAAAAAAAGCTTTTGGCCACAGTCTTCACCAGCAAAACAGAAACACATAACATTCATAAACACAAACAAGTCTCTCTCAAGCATACATGACTGAAACTATCACGGTGGATGCAAGCTGCAATCTGGAGGGGGCAGGGAAGGGGAAGGGATAGTAGTGTATAGGTGCGTGGAGAGATGAATGGTGTCTGGCGGAGAGTGCAGGAACAGAGGCTATTGACAGGTGTGGCTCTGAATGGTGCATGCAATGAGGGCCACCACATGGAGACAACTATGATTTGGCTATTTAACCCTAGAACAGAGTGCAATATTATTCATTTTGTAGTGTTATATGTGTCTATTTATTACATTCTGCTCATGGATCTCCAATTGTTTACTTGGCACCAGCTATGTACATGGACTTGGTATCAGACACAATTGTGTGTTATAACAATTTTTGATTGATACCAAGACCATCTGGTGCATACAACATGTTTGAATGAGTCTCATTTAATTAATTCAAACATAGATACTACATAAACTCATTTTTAAATCACTCAGCCATATTTTACTGAGGAAATGTATCATTTCTATGAATCACTTGACAAGTTAGACTTCATAGCAAACATGATACATACAGCATGAAAATAACTAATTAACATAAAAAGTCTTCTCTTACCACACATGACAGATGAATCAAGGGTGGCATACGATTGAGAAGGTACATTTAGAGCACAGCATTGTACCAAAGTGAATCATGAACTGTGAGGAAAATGGAAAAGAAGAGAAATGAATAATTTGAAATGTCGTGTTACAGAAGGATGCTGAAAACATTATATGAAATAAGAAATGGGGATGTTCTCCACAGAATTGGCAAGGAAAGGAGTGAGCAAAAAACATAAATTAGGAGAATAAACAGGATGATAGGACATGAGTAAAGATGTCAAGGGATAGTTTCCATGGTCCTATAGGTATCCACAGAGAGCAAAAATTATACAGAACAGCATAAATTGGAATATTATGTAGAACAAATAATTCAGGACATTATGTGTAAGTGCTACTAAAAACTAAACCACCTATCTCATTACACTCTCCCCCTTCCATCAGTAAATCTGTTTCCTTTACTATTTTACCTCACCAGGAAAAGTACAAGATTAAGTAAATCTAACACACACAACAAAGTATTTTTCCAAGTTCATCACCTTACAGAAATAAATATGTAGTCACTGAGAATTCTGCACTGTTCATGAATCACTTTTTATCACAGGCAATACATGAAATGATGAAACAGTTAATGTATTTCACCTGTTTTATTCAAAATATGATATAATTCTATACAATGAGACATCTCAAAGTTCAGGATATATACATATTACAAAAGTATTGGTGTTCTCAGATATCTTGTTTGGTGCATAAATACTGCTTCTTTAAGAGGCATTACATCTGTAATTTGTATTTGCATTTACAACCTGATATATATTTATATATATATATATATATATATATATATATATATATATATATATATATATATATATAT